>NC_091117.1:183805187-184105187 GCF_040183065.1 Periplaneta americana | reverse complement strand
ACTCCGCCCATTTGTTTGTCGTAGGCTCCTCCCAAATGCGTCGATTTACTCCACAGATTTCAGAAATGGAGTGCAGTCTAGGTAAAATAATTGAAATAACATGAACTATTACTCCAGCAATATTCCTTGTCCACAGTGCAGTAGCAGGGAAGTGAGGGTTTAAGATTATTTACCTCTAGGAATACAAGGCTTTTGATTTGAGAAATATTCAAGTTAAGTTATTGCTTGTCCATAACGTCTTGAATGGGCAATTCTCTTAATTCTTAAAATTAATTTATACCGATTTTTTTATAGCTTGTATATTCGAATGTGTGGAAATATGTAGATTTTAACGACTACAAAATAGTATGTATCTTTTGGAGTTTAGGCAACACCAGTTGTTACAAACACAGATCTACGAGTATGTACAGATACGGAAAAAATCTGGAGTTTCCTTATTGTATAAGTTTCGCCTACAACACACTGCGCATGCGCAGTAAACAAGAACCCCTATATGCTATTTGTGGACAGTCGTGTGACATTGTTGCCTAGATACAGGTGGACTCCCATGAAGACTCACTCCATGAAAGAATTTTGAGTAGAATAAGTACTTAGTGCGTATGAGAATGCGTAATATTTCTTTTTTATTACGATTTTGTTGAGACGGGCTGTTCGCTCTTTGTAACGCCTGTTCAATCTGGTTAACATTTTAGTGTAACTTTAATGGATCAGTCGTGGAAATGAAAAGTGCTGTAATTTTAAGTATGCTTTTTATGATGTACACAACAAACACAAACAGCGAGAGTAAGATTATTCCAGTATTCATATTAAACAGTGTAACGTACACGAATTTACAACATGAATACTTAATACTAAGACTGGGGAATTCTGCAAAACATAACCTATAGAAAGTGTTGTCTGAGCGGTAGTTGTGTTTGTGCTGATCATCATGATGACTTGCAATGTTTGGACCTACCTGTCTTTAGTGTCAGTCCAAAGACAAGTGCACAGCACATAAAATAATTTTCACATGCAATTTCTCATCCACTCAAATATGAGCTCTGCTAGACATATTTTCACTCAGGGACACCAAGATTCAAGGGGCTTTCATAGAACAATACAAATTATCCCAAGCCTACCTGTGTGCCCCCAATCCACACAGCATTTGTTTCAAAATCTCTCTTATCACTGCATAAATTAATAATATTGAAGTGCTAGTTTCTTTAATCTTCACATAAGTTTAACTTCATCTTGTTCCTGTTTCACATCTAGGTATTGCGCAAACTGAAAATTAATAATTAATGGTATTTGTGAATTTAAAAATGGTGTCGTTCTAATTATTTTATTCTTAATGTAGCCAGAACATCATATTTATTTCTTAGTAGGTAATAATGTTAATTTCACATATCTAGTATTTCAATGACATAACTTTAATCATAAATCATCCTGGAAGCCTAACTTTCTTGGTATCATGTTCGATAAGGATCTTAGTTGGCCTTTTCACATCGATGACCTTCATAATGCTTTAGACTCAATAAGGGGGGCAAAGACTAATTGGGATTTCCCGGTCTCTGATCGGGTCAAAAACCCTGATGGAACTGATATTTAACCCTTGTGGTGAATTTCGGTGAAGTCCGGAGGGCCTAATTAGTCAAATCCACTCTCCTCACCTCCACGCTGGGGCCCCCTGGGATCTTTTAAGATGCGAAAGAGAGAGTGGTGTGCGGAAAGCAATGGGAAGCTTCCGCATTTATTTATCCCAAGAAGAATAGTATTAAAAATAACTGCATGATGAGTTTTTCTCCCGTAAAAAATTCCGGACGTAAACTATCCCCCCAATCGGATGTCCGGGTGGGGGATACAGGAGAAGGGCGATTCATGCCAGAACAGGAAAAAGAAGAAAGAAGACTGACGACTGCAACTGGAAGTGGAGCTACTCTGCAGCCAGGTAAGTTGGAAAATTTGAAGAAAGCAATAAGAACAAACAGAGTGGATGTGATGGGAATATCAGGAGGGAGGTGGGAAAATAGTGGGGAGTTGCAAAAGGAGGCTAGCAATAGCGAAGGAAGTTTTTAATAGAAAAAGGAACATCTTCTGCGGACCTTTGGGAAAAGAACTAAGAAAGATAGTAAAGTGCTTCGTATGGAGTTTAGCATTTTGTAGAGCAGAAATATGGACATTACGACGAAGTGAAGAGAAGAGAATAAAAGGATTTGAAATGTAGATATGGAGAAGAATGGAACATGAGAATTGGACAGACAGAATAAGAAATGAAGCTGTGTTGGAAAGAGAGGGTGAAGAAAGAATGATGTTGAAAATGATCAGGAAGGGGAAAAGGAATTGGTTGGGTCATTGGCTGAGAAGACACTGCCTACTGAAGGATGCAATGGAAGGAAAGGAGAAAGGGAGAAGAGTTGGGGGCAGAAAAAGATCTGAGATGATAGACGAGAATAAGATATATGGATCATATGAGGAAACAAACAGGCAGGCAGAAAATAGGAAAGATTGGAGAACGCTGGGTTTGCAGTGGAAAACCTGGACTTGGGAGAACAATGAATGAATGAATGAATGACTGAATGACTGAATGTATTTTTTGTTACGGTTAAAGACCGCAGATTATGTAGAGGAAGCTATTGCATATCTGGCGAGGATAAAGCAATTTTGTGCATTAATCAATGCAATTGCCCACTTTCTACTGTACTATTTCATCTTCAAGTTTTTTTATTGTAAAAATCGGAGATATGCTTCCCCTTTACCATTTTTGATATCTTCATTCGATTTTGGTATGCCTTTTTTTCTCTTTTGCCTATAATTTTTAGGGCACTAAATTCAAATGCAGCCTTTTTTAAATATATGTAAAGTTATTTCATTCTTCTTCTATGTTTCCTGAAATTTTGATTTGTTGAAGGTGTTCCTTTATTCTACATTCATAAAGCCATTGAACACTACTATCTCTCAATAAATCTATTTTAAATATAGACCTAAGCCTATTATTTTCTTGCCTGAAATTTTTATTCTTTCTTTTATTCCATGGTTATGGTATTCTAATAGGGGATACAACTAAATGATAATCCGTGTCTAATTCTTATATTTCAAAGTGTTTAATATAAACAATTGAATGCTTTGTTGACGTGAAGACACTTCGAGATATACGAGTAGCTTCTAGCCACATAACTTATCCTTTTCATTTGGAAATTTGAGAACTGTAACATAACACTCTCACTTATAGCACTCTGGTAATTGCTGGTACACAATCACACAACATTTAGGAGCCATCTGTGAATAAAAGAATATGGATAAATTAATTTCATTTTAAATGAAAGTCTAAACTTCCATCATTTCAGTTCCCTGAATGTATTTTTCTTTTAGGTTATACTGTACCTATACTAGAAGTAACCGTTACTATGCGATTCATCTTTTGATTCCTTTTCAGACTTCACTTTTACGATTCACTTATTTTTAATAGTTTGGAGACGTACAAGTTACCATACTACTGTCCGTCCGAGTGGTTATTTCGCAGGGTCGTCCAAACAGGGGAAATCACATAGCAGTTAGGCCTACTTACTTAACCGTGCCCTTTCTTTTAAATTATTTTAAACAGTTGTATAATACTACGTAAATTTCCAATTCTGTACAGCAAATATTTGCAGAGAAGAGTATCCACTAGTTCTTACAGAGAGGACAGGAGAAACGTTTGGGGCAAACCGGGATGCGACATAAGCATTCGGCTGGACAGTAGCTACCCATTTATCCTCTTCGTAGTTACCAATCAGTGTATTACGAAGATTTTAACCAAGAATTACACTTCCTTTTAGATCGACAAGAAGAAAATGACAAGATGGAAACGCCGATGATGGTGGAGGCTTCGAGCAGCGACCAACAGCGGGCATTTAACAACTGGAATGCGGAGCGGGAGAAGAGAGTCAGGCAGGGGGACCCGCAGAATCTGAAGAATTTGGAGGCTGGACTTCATTATTTCCAATTCGATAGCCGGGAAGGTACAGTAACTGTTTACATCCCGAAGTATACAATTGCTTTCAGCTATGCACAAGCAGCTCGTGGATACCCAGAGTAGCGCAATCAGCTAATCGGCCGCCATTGTTATTCCATTTCAACACTCTTGGGATAGGAATATTTAAAGTAAAGCTCAATTTAGGCAGTGTCCGTGGCCCTTAAAATTAAGAGTAGGTTATTTGATTCTGACTTAGACTATAATATTTAATTCCTATACAACTGTAGCATATACGACAAATAGCGAGCGCTGCGCTGGAATTGCAATGACTGATTTGTCGGTTTTCCGGCGCAAAGGATTGTGGTACTCTGGATATCTATGGACTCTGTGCACAAGTTCAGGAGACTTGAATTCTTATTAGTAGCGAATATGGCATTTATCCAGAGATGTCATGTAACCAGTTCTCACTAGTCGCCCGATTCACTTGTTGAATTAGTCACAATTCGTAGAATCTATTCTTAAATGTTTGAAGTTTAAAATACATTAGGTTCTTGAGAGAAAGCAAGAACATTAAACATTTTAACATGAAATTCTCTAGCTATTTAATATGGCAGTAAATATAATCGTATCATATTTTTAAATCGTTGTTTCTTAACCAAGTGTGCAGACAGTCAGAGGAGGAATACAATATCGACGGCCCATTTAGAAAAGAAAACAACTCAAAATTTAAAGTTTTGAGAAACCTGAATTTTGAAGCTTCATGTTATTGTGAAAAATCATCAAAGGATTGTTGAACTTAATCCAAATTGAAATCATGGAAATAGGCCTACGTAGATAAATTAACATGGAACAACCTAAAGCTTAGTATTCATATCATGAAATAATGTTATTTAATTACTCTGTCTATTTAGAATCCCCTATAGAAGATTTCACTTTAAGAAAAAAGCATTGAACATATGGGGCTATTCCATCAAATGACCAGTTGCCATAGAAACGTCTACCTATCACATAGCTTGTACAATGTACAGAGCGATCCAAAAGTAGCGCACATCTTAATAGGTTTCTATGGATGAATAAATGGGTAGACCTTATTATAACAATTTTTTTGGTATACCGTCTGTATTTAGATTAGATTAGATTAGATTAGATTAGATTAGATTTATTTATTTAACCTGGTAGAGATAAGGCCGTCAGGCCTTCTCTGTCCCTCTACCAGGGGATTACAACTATAACATGAACAATAAGATTACAATTAATATTAAATTTACAATTACAATTACAATAAAAATTAAAGTACGACAAGAATACCTGATTAATGAAAGCTAGACATTTTATCATAGAAGTTAAGAACAAAGAATATTTTTGTATTTACTAAATTACAAATTAAACCTACAATAACAAAATTCTATGGTGATGAAATTACCGGATATTGAGATATTTTGTGGTAGATTAAAAGAACTATTTACAAGAAACCATGTCTGAACGAGTCTCAATTACTGACCAAGTGCCTAGTAAGTTTGCGTTTGAATTGAATTTTATTTCGACAGTCCCTGATGCTAGCAGGTAACGAATTCCAGAGTCTTGGCAGGGCTATTGTGAAAGAGGATGAGTATGAGGAGGTGCGATGGGATGGTATTGTTAGTATTGTTTCATGGCGAGAGCGTGTGTTCAGATTGTGGTGGGAAGAAAGGTAAGTGAAGCGAGACGACAGGTACGAAGGAATAGAAGAGTTCAAGATTTCGAAGAGAAAGAGAAGTGAATGTAAATTTCTTTTCTTATCTAGTTTAAGCCAACCTATTGTATTTATGTCCTAATACGTTCATATATATTTATAAAGATGAATTTGTTACATTTACTTACATCAGGTTTAACTTAAGTTACATCATTTTTCACAACATATGCTGAAAATTGCAGCCCCGTTCAGTAACGCATGTATAGCTCGCGCAAGGAACGATTACCGAAAAGCAATGGTGGCGTTGCTGTCTGTTTTGACGTGTGTATGTAGGCACGCCGAGGGGGCGAGAAATTCTGGCCGATTGAAGTACTGTCTCTTCCAACAAGATGAACATATGAGGACATAGTTGTGGAAATGAAGAACGTAGCAAGAGAAAAATTTGAAGCTAATTAAACGCGTAACATATGTTTATGAATGAAATAATAATACCGTGCGATACAAGTCACGTATTCACATGCAACGGAACAAACTAAAGTCGTGATGTAACTATCATAACGCAAGACTCATTCTATAGATGTCATTTCTCTTCCGACTGTACTCTTGAATGTCATTTAATCTATCTCATGACCTTTCCTGTTCGCCGCTCTTCCTTATCGCATTGTTTCATTCGCATTCCTTCCTTCGGTATTCTCTACTTGCGAGACCTATACCACGGTAGGTAGGCTACAACACGGTACTCGCCACGCGCAGACTACGAGGCAAGCCCCGCCCTTCTCTACGTCGTCCGTTGTACAAAGTGTGAAAGCTTACGCGCCACAGACATGCATTAAAAACGGAGGAAAACAGTAACACTATAATATATGCATACACGCAGCAAAATACAATGAGCACTATTACTTAAAACATTGGCGTCTGGCTACGGAAATCTCCATAGTTTGGTGGCCAGCTGTAGGTGTCGGGGGCCACGGAGATTTCTGGTTTTACGTAAGGGTTTGTTTTGTCATATGTCAACTTTTGTAGATTAAGTCACAGGCTTTTAATTGTCGTAACATATTATTGAATAGGAAGTTTCTTATTACCTTTGGATCCTTCTCCCCTCCTTCCCCTAAAAATTTATAGCGTACAGACACATTCACAAACCGTCAATAAAATTTCAGTTGAAACTGTCCCTGAATGAGGAAATTATTCTTTAGAGAAGCCGTCTAAGAGTATGGACATGCAATTCTGGAAAATTAGTAAAACACGGCATTCTCGTGAGAATGGTAAGTGATGTCATAACAACGTATATGTAACATGGAAATATACTCATATGCTACTGAAGGAAAGAGATTAGAAATAGACACGATATACACTTTCTGGAACCGAACTTCTATCTACGGCATTTTCTTGAAAGAAAGACAAGGGTTTACGGTACAATAAGAAGCAACAGAGAGCTTCCGAAGTCTTTCGTTGAAGATGAAAATAATTTAACAGTAGAAGAGAGCGTATTATATAGGGAGGATGGTGTCTTCTTTAGATTTCGAAATACGAAAGAAGAGAGGAGTTAGGATGGCCAGCACTTTGTACTTGGTGACACTAGGAAGAAAGGAAAATGCTAGAGGAGGCTGTGTGAAAGCTCTCTTGCATCATTCAATAGAACAAATATGTACACAGAGTAAGTCAATATCTGTTCTACTATTCAATTCTGAGAAAAACTATAAAATGGAGCAGAAAAGTTGTGTTGTGATTCCTAAACTGTGCTTTAGGATCTATAAATTAAAAACTCTGACATGAAGCTGTTATATAAGAATAGGTCTATCTTGCTGGAAACAGCTAGCTACTGACGGAAATGATTTAATCTAGATGTCATAATATACTTGTAGTTGTCTCTCTTCAGTTCCTCAAACAGACCTCGAACACTCTTTATAAAAATCAAAAATCCTTTCTGAAATGGCAAAATAACTTTCTTACCACTACACGCATTAAGTTGAACAATTGAAATAATTAATCTTAAACTTGATCCTGTTTTTCAGTTTCTATGCCGTAGATGATCTTTAAATTATATATATGGCTAGAGTTCAACACATCGAATCCATCATTAACACATTTTATACATGCTTTTCTTCGGGAATAAGGTGCAAAATGGTTTTGGATATTGTATTAGAAAGAACTTCTGCGACCTTTCTTACATTTTGCTTCTCCATTCCACACAGAGTTAAATGATCATTTTGTATCTTGTATGTGTATTTCAGATCTCTTTTGTTGTAATTCAGAAGTTTTAAAAATGTATTCTCATTCACAAATTTCAAAACCACTATCAAGAAGATCGTTTCTTAAGAATTTCAGCGCATGTGGCACATCACAAAAAGCCCATATACTTATTTCAGGAACGTTAGTATTCTGAAATTGGGTTTTATTTTGGACACGACCCAACTTTAACAGAATCCACATATTACACGGCCCCATGTCATTTACGAATCCTCTCATCCTTAGGCCTATATTCTTCAATTCATATACAGCAGTATGAAGAATGGCAGGGGTTACTGCGCTGTCGGATCGTAAAATATTATCTATAAGAATGCGTATCATCATTTCCCACGGGGCGTGAAACGCTTCTGTCAAGTACGCTTTCGTAAGCCACTATCCATGTGAACGCGGTGTAGTAAGCTTGCCGGTGACGTCAAAAGCTCACGATTCGGTCGTGACGGGATCAAACATGTTTGATTTTCAGTCGTAAGCCGCCTGGCTTTAGTGAAGCAAGATGTCTTGTTAGCTTTGTTTTTAGATTTAGTAAGAGTGATACAATACAATTTTTGGAACTATAGGTATCAAATAAAACATGTTCTGTACAATCCAACATTGGGCGAGTATCGGGATCGTGATAAACAAGCAGCAGCGGATAAACGAATGTCTGCTACCCTAAATATACCAACATTTGGACCGAAGGAATTTATAATGAAATTTAAAAACTTGAAAAGTTTTTTGCCAGGAAATGAGGAAAATTTCTGAGAGTGAGAGATCAGAAAAGTCTACCGATGAGATCTACAAACCTAAAGCTGCCTCGTTAATGAAAATAAACTATTTCAAGTGACATTCTAGTTCTGTTTTGGCAGTTATTGTTTGTTTCATACAGTTTTTGTGTCATATTTTGTTATAAGAAGTCGAACTCGCTCAAACAAATCTTCAAATTGTACCTCTGTCATTCTTAACGAATTTTTGAAATCCTCAGGATGATTTTTAAGTTCTCCTTCAATAAATCTTCAAGCTCCCAAAACTTTGCGTTGTAGTGTCCACTGCCTAACCCACCATCTCCTTCTCTTGTGTTTTCTTCTTTGCAAGAAACGATTTCATTCGCTGAAACTGAACATATAACCCAGCCGTCGGCAATTTTGTACTCGCGATGACATCACTGGACGCAAGCCGCAGTACGTAAGATGTAATATTAGTCGAGGAGTATAGAGCACTCCGTTCGGATCCCAGTGGCGGACTCTCAACCCAATCATCTGACGTAGACTACACAATATTGTTTTATAGATGAACAGATTGTATTGTATTTCACCTTTACGTTTGCTGTGCTACAACAACCTAGGAAAATACTTCACAAATTGCCACTCTTAATACAACTCGTAAATTTTCGTCTGCTAGTCACGATCTTTGTTTAGATTTTACAAGTTTTCGTTCAGAAAAAAATTGTTCGGAAATATATCGAATGTAGAGACAAACATAGCGGCTATGTAGGGTCGCGGTAGGCAACCTATGATAATACTATAGATATTTTCTATGGAGAGCATTTTAAATAATTCTAAGCCAGTCTGGTGTGTTATACAATGGCAACGTTTAATGTCCTCACTTATTTCCAGCTCTCTTAATATCACGTTAGTCCACCTAGTAGACTTTTTTAAAGTCGTATTTCGAGTCCCGTATGTTACTATAGATACTAATTACTTTCTGTTCAGATTCGTTTCTTCTATATATTTTCTTCATGCTTGGCATAACTTTTCTCTTATTGTATTTCCTTCGAGTGTAATGACATCGAGCAAATATTCTTATACAGAGAGATAATTCGTAACTCCGCGGATGAACATTACCATTTATACTGCATCAATATCTGTGTTTTCACCTGAAACGAGAGATTAGACCACTGTTCATGCATGTTTGATTTTATTTCTCGTTCAGCTAGTGTTTCAATATCCCTTATCCTCCTTTGTAATGTCTGTGTGGATAATTTCATACTGTTAAAAACATCAGATTATTCGGGACAAATAATGTTAGCAACTTTATTCTGACATGTTTTAATGAATTGTCTTTTATTTTAGCACTTCAATGATTTTGCGATTTGTATGTATGTATTGCGAGTAATTTTACGGCTGTCGCCGTCTCCCGCTTCTCAACTTCCAGGTACTCCGGTTTTGACAATCGCCCATTTGTAGACCCCTGCAGACCATATCCTCCTGAACCTCCTCGCTCCATTTCTTCATTGGCCTTCCTCTTCTCTTTTTTTCCGGGGGAGTCCAGTTGAAGACCTTATTAGGCCAGCGGTCGGCTGACATTCTCTGGAGATGCCCATACCATATCAGGCGTTTAGTTTCCACTGATTGTAAGATATCTCCTGATACCTGCATTATATTTCGGACATCCTGATTCCTAATGTGGTCCATCCTCGAAACTTGACAACTACGGCGCCAGTAATCCATTTCTAAAGCCAACAGTTTCTTCTTCATCCTGTCTCTCATTTCCCAAGTTTCAGATCCATAGGTACATATACTTTCTATTATAGTTTTATATATACTTGTCTTAGTTTTCCTTGTTACCTTGTCATTCCACAGGAGTGTATTTAATTGTCTTATGGCCCGCTTTCCTTGGCCAATCTTATTATTATCTTCATCACTTTTGGCCTGACTGTTGAGGGTAACACCCAAATATTTGAATGATTCAGAATTTTCTATTTGTGTATCCCCAGTATCTAAATTTACCTTGCTGCGACTACCCACAACCACGTATTTTATTTTCTTGAAATTAATTGATAGCCCCCCTTCCTTATTTTGCGATTTCCAAAGCAATAATATAACTTGCATGGAGTTCCCTTTGACTCAGTTTGTTCCATCATAATTTAATACTGGAACTGTTATTTGAATTTCGTTCTTCTATATTTTAATTGCTTGACTCCGTCTAGCCCTACGAAAAGAAAATTATTTTTATACTTATTTTCTACTGCATACATTTCCGTTTACAATTACATTGGATATGTTCATGCTTACCTATGATTTCGTGATAATCTTATGACGTGTCGTAATGTCGCTAGATGTTTGATTTTTAAGTGTCTATTATAATTTTAGAACAGAAGAGGCGTCTACATTGTCACCATATGCACACCTACTGTTCCTCCCATTCTTCCTTAAACACACGTTTCCGAACAGACGTTGAAGGTTTTGAGAAAGAAACAATCTAATATAATCAGGTATCCACTGATAGATGTCTGTGTACTGGAGTTGTAGGGGAGTTGATTGGAAGGGAGAGAGTGAAGCAAAGACAGTTTACTGCGCTGCCCCTTCGACAGCACTATTGCTAATGATCACGATGACATTTTCTCCGATCCCTGCCATACATTCTTCAGCAACTAACCATGGCTACGTCTCGACTGACTACTTTGTCCTTCCGTGTGAACGGACCACGCTTTCCAGCAAGAAGGAACTGGCGTGGAGCAATCACGATATTTTTAAATTGACGCGAGCGTTTCACGCCCCGTGGGTACACAAGCCTACTAAACAGTCAAATGTATTGTCGTAAGAAATGCTATGCTGCACTTGCATTTATTATTATTATTATTATTATTATTATTATTATTATTATTATTATTATTATTATTATTATTATGTCTTTTTCCATGTCAATCGTATTATTTATATTATATTTTAAGATCTCAAAACTAAAAGAGATCAAACCTACATGCATTTTATGGTGAAGAGATGCCTTTGTAATGTTCGAGGAGAAGGTAATGGATATTTAAGTTGTCTTTTAAAATCATAGGCGTTTTAGACAGAGCTCGTAACGTGACTGCTACAGCAACATCTTCGACTTTTTCCCCCTTCAAGTTACTGCTCTTCTAGTTATTAACACGGATTTTTTTGGGGACTGAAAATGGAGGATAATTTAATACTTTCATTTTCAAAAGTCTTAATATGGGCTTCTAAGTGCATATTTTCATGTTTTAATTCCTTCAAAGTTTCTTCTAGCTCTGTAATTTGGTCCGAAAGCATCTCATTTTCGGATTTCAACAATTTTTTTTTCAACATATCAATTTTTTCGTGTCAGAGATACTAGGATTAGTGAACACTTGTTCATTTCCATTATTAATTGCAGGACAATAATTTTCTCCCGTGTTCGAGACGCTGGAATCCAACACATTTTCTAGGATCTTTTTGTTATTTCTCCTCTCCATGCGTTGGGTCCGGCGTTCTGAAGGATCATTATTTGATTCGGGATTAGAATTCGGTATAGGCCTATTTAGATGGGGTTCAGCTCATTCACGTAATATCCATTTATGTTTCAAAGTTGGAAGCTCCGTTTTAAGATCCCTTTCATAATAATTTTCACCAAAATGATAAGATCAGACTGTTGCGTTTTCTTCATTGAAAGAATCTTCCCTTTTACACAAATATGCCCATCTTTTCCCACGCACATCTTATTTAGGGAATCTGTGGAAAGTGATACTCGCGCGGGCAGAAATCCTTGTTGTAGGCTGTTTGAGCAGGTAGCAATAGCGCATACAAAAGGCATTTTTTCTTGTTTTGTTTTCGCAATAGCTACTTTCAATAGTACGTCATAATGTTAGTCCTTAGAACTAGACCAATTAAATTTATATTTCAGTTATGCAATATACGGTCGTAGGACATATTTTGACTGAGAAAGATAGCATAAACATTATTTATATTAACATTTTCCAGAAATTATTATTAAAACAAATGACCTTATGATGAAACTTACTTGTATGTACAGAATGAAGTAGCTCTATTAAACCTAACACAAAAATATGTACAATCACTATTTACAAACACAAAAAACAAACAATTTTCACTCAAACCCTCAAACTACTGTAAGACTGGTAATCCCCGCCACTTGGAGTGTACAGTACGATTATTTAGTCCTGACAGTCGCCGGAGATGTGCGCCTAGATCAGGCGAATCCATTTAGTTACGCCAAGGGGTGTATGGGTTATTCATTCGCTTGCCTTCGAAGCGATCGGGATGTCATGCGTGCGGTGGAGCGGCATGTTTCCAGTACAATTAAGCTGTACTGCATTCCTTTACCGACCGCTCGCCCTTATCTCTACTCCGGAACTTTTCCCCTCTTTCGCGTCGCTGAGCTGTCAGGACTAAATAAGCGGTCTGTACAACGGCTGACGCCAGAGACAGAGTTTGCTACCGCGCATCCAGTTCATGACATGTACCGTGTTATACTTACAGTGGCATGTACGAACTCTTTTTACCATGTTTGCGGCCACTTTTTTGGGCACGCGTACACTGATGTTGTTAATCTCCGTTGTTATGGTACTCTTTAGTTCCTCCAGAGTGTGCGGTCTGTTTTTGTATACCCTTCCTTTAAGATAACCCCACATAAAGAAATCTGGGGACGTCAAATAGGAGGTCATGGACGCTGCAATCCTCGAAAAATGATACGCTCACCCAAAAGCTCGCGCAAAAACTGCATGGTTTCATTAGATGTGTGACATATGGCACTGTCCTGCTGGAACCAACAATCACATTCATCACTGTCAAGAAGCGCAATAAACTGTATAATGATATCTATGTACACAACACTGGGCACTGTAGTTTCAAAGAAAGTGGAGCCCAGTATACGACGACGTGAAACGGCACACTACACTCCAATTTCTTTAGAGTGTAAGGGGGTTTCATGGAACACATGTGGATTTTCGGTGGACCAAATTCGAGAGTTTTGACTGTTCATGTAACCACTAAGGTGAAACCACGCCTCACCTGTGAAGAACACACGGTCAAGCTCTGCAATTCCATGGTTGTCAACTAATGACCGCAACCATGTAAGCTACAGTACACTACGCGATTTTGTTTATTAGGCTCCTTGAATTCTTGAACACTGCGTACATGATAAGCACGAAAATGTAACCGCTTCATCGCTCTCTGAGCACTTCCACATGAACTCTAAGAGTGGAGCTCAGAGTCTCCGCGAACGTTTTGAAGGCGAACGTTCCATCACATTTCTCACCTCAGCCAGTTTAGCAGGAGTTAAAATGGCCGGTCTCCCGGTTCTCTTCTTGTCTGCAACTGATCCACATTCCCTGAAACTGACGATTACTCTCGTTATGGTCGAATTGTTGGGCACTACCACATCCGGATAATTCCTACGAAATTCGTCTACAACACGTGTACAAGGACGACTAGAAAAATAATGTTCAACAACGAAACCTCGTTGCTCTTTGGAAAACGACATGTTTGCCGAGCAATAAACAAAGAACTATTGCAAGCGTCAGTGTATACATACACATCACAATGACGACAAGGTTTGTTGCTGTTAATACCCATGATGCGGTAGCCGATAGCACTTTCCAACTGCATTACTCAATATAGACACCATAATTTTAATGTGAGCGACTTTTGGAGCGCTCGTATTAGGCAAGACCCATAGGCCTATAATCAATGCTTTTTTCTTAACGTGAAATCCTCTATAATTACTTTCTTCTCACAAGATCTGGGAGTTATCTTCGGCATGGAGTTCCACCTCCTTGGCCACCAAATATCTTCATTGAGTCATTCCACTTCAAACAGGACAAATATAAAGGAAATTTAACCTTGATGTTTTTTATTTCTGTCAAATTTTTTGTTCGATTGAAGGAACAAAAATAAAATTTAAGGGATACAGGGTTACATACAATCTGTGAAATCATATCTTTGTAATTTCTCAGTCGTAGATTGGCTGTTAATTTCGCAATGTTTCCACCATCAATTAACAACTTTATATTCTCATGATGACCACACACATACAGACTGAATGAGTACTACTCGCTCCAGGAAGCACACATTGTTTTGGTCTTAGTTCCGCAAATTTTTAAAAACTAATTTGTATGTCTCAATATTTAACCTTAAAAGCTCAAAATGTTTCTTTTAAATCTGATAACAATAATCTTTTCTGTTTCTGTACTTTGTGGCCGTCTTCTTTTACAGAAACGAAGTTTTACTTTCTCGCCATGATGCGACTTATATCATTATTAGTGTAATGGTCAATTAAGTACTTTTTCCACTATGGATGTGTCTAAAATTTATCCAATTCTAGATTCCGGATTTGAGAGAATTCCCCTCTCTGCAGCTAAGTTTTTTGCAACACTGATCATGTGATTAGATGCATCACAGTGTTCCCTAATTTTACTGTATGACCACTCTTCAAATATATAGTACTGACAGAAGTCAATAGTGTTTCCGAAACACTCTGGTAGCTTATTAATTATGTCACCGCTACTCTTCTCATCTGGTGTTGTTTCTACTTCCTTGTTTCTCAACGCGAAAAATCTTTTCCTTATGTGTCTGTTTTATTTTCTGATATTTCTGTTAGGGATAATTCTTCTGTGATAATTTCTTCTTCTTAATTGATGTCTCACCCTTGACATCAAACTTTCATTAAAATTATCAATGTCCGTCACTGACACCTCTGACACCTCTGAATTATTTATCAATTTCCGAATTGCCTGTTGTTTCTTCTTCAATGTTCTGGACACTAGAACCGCCTAAGATATCAACACTGCTGGTTTGAACAGCACTTGATTCACTAATATTTGACATTAACAAAATTTTCTTACGACAATTTTCACAAATCCTAAGATTGTACGACAACTTAATGTGTTGCATTTTCAATTTTTAAGCATGTTGGAAGTCACGCACCTTAATTTCCCTTTCTTAAACCTACGACTATGATTACTTATTTTGAAGGGATTAAAACACTGATCATGTCTAGGTTCTGTTATTACTCATTGTGATTAGCCTACACACTAATTGCACCAACTAAAAACAATAACAGAAACTACGCCACACACACTCGCGGTAATACTATAGTACAGTGTTATTAATGCCCTAACGTTTGAAAATCTCGGAACAAACTGAAGAGAATTCATTCCGCCTTGGACCTGGATTAGGTATGGTATTGTATATCCCAGCCAATCTTCTCCAGACATAAACAAAGAGGACTGACAGTCGCCAGTGTGATGTCGCATGCCAGACTTCAGCCAACAGTTAACAGTGTGCCGCTACAAGGGATTAAGAGCGCGTATTTATTTAGTATTTTTTTTACTCTGTCATTTATTGCTTTTCCACTATGAAATTTTGGTTTACTTACACATAATTAAATGGAGAACATGCTGATAATTTAAAAATGGTGTTCTAAGTTTGCTAACATTATGAACAACAAAATTAACCTATATAATAATTATGGCATAAAGTACTGTGAATACATAAAAATGGAAAGTGATTATACACAGGCTAAAAGCCTGATATTTAACCTTCCAAATGAAACTAACCTCGATTTCATACGATACACATAATGGGAGAAACGAATGTTTGTATATGCCAATGTGTACAATTTTTCAATAATTTTGATGCTGTATAGATCTCAAAATAACCAGAACTGGGGCCAAGAAAAATAATATGGGTCTCTTATTTTTACCCTTAGAAAGCATACAAGAAGTTTCAAACAATTCTAAAAATATGAGATCAAAAATTTGTCCGGTATGACGTGGAATGACTCCATTGCATATAAAGCCGACACCTTTACATTTATACTTTGCTCCAAAACATGACGCCCTTCCTTCACACCTTTCACCACTTAACTGTAGAAACGAGCAAGGGGTAAAATTTACAAGCGTCTAGCTGTAGCAAACAGGAGTCTCAATTTCTGCGTGTCTGATTGGGTCGGGAGAGATTGGTCGAGATCGGTCGTCTGCCGTTGTAAGAGCCATCTCGTGTATGTGTATATATACGCGTATTAGACTGTGGTCTATATCGTGTAGGCCAATGCCATCATCCTGGCGGCAGCCTTCGAAATCTCATAGAATTGTCTGTGTTTTTTCTGTAATTTGTTAAATTTGTTTCTCTATTTATTTGTGCTGTTTAGATGTGTATTGATATAAGGTAACTAGTAATAACCATACTTTTTATGTAAGTTTTGTGGTTCCTCAGTTTTCTTATAAACGTAATGTACAAACTCATAAGAAAGTAAAGCATGTTGTGAAAGTAAGCAAGTCCTTCAAGTGCGATTATTATGACGCGCAGTTCAATCATGTGAAGAATCTTAAAAAAAAAAAAAAAAAAAAAAAACATAATATTGTATATAATAGGTTTAAAAGTGACAAAATCTTTAAATGTGAAATGTGTGATGCTCAGTAATCAAGAAAACAAACTCTGAAATAACACGAAAGTCAGGTGCATCAGTTAGAAGCAGTGACGCGTAAGAATGTATCAAAACATCATTGCTCTCTTTGTTCATATGAAACAACCAAATATGAATGATTCAAACATTATAATGAAATTCATAATATATCACAACTAAATCGGAAACATTTCTAAATTTAGAAGAAGTTCATAAATGGAAGAAAAACACAGAAGTGGAGACCAGAGAAAACTTTATATACAGTAAGTTAGAGCGTGTCAGAAAACAGCAAGTAACATTAAGCATCACTATTTTTCCTGTTACCACAGTTGAGTATTACATGCCTACGTGAAACAGACAAAGGCATATATACAAATACAGGGCAGCAAAAATTAATGCTTTTTGTCCGGCCAGTATGAAAATAAGAGAGTTGGAAGTTATAATTTACGGACACACATGTTGGGCATGGAAGTGACCTTGGCCATTTGTTTCTCTCTTCTTCTCAGCGCCTGGAAACAGCCAGTAAGATAGCTAACAAGATACCATTTGACACCATATTGAATGAGATACGAGACTCTGTCACAGAATCCAGTTTAGAAACAGTACATCTCTTAACTAAAAAGGACTGTATAATACTGAGAAAGCCTTCAATCTTTCGGAAGAGGGGATGCGTAATGCTGGATACAGGAAGTTACAGAAAGCAGTGATCAGTGTATTCTGTATTATAAGTAGGAAAAGGAAGTTCATGTATTTGCATATTTATTCTCTATCATTGTTTGAATATGCTGAAAGATTATCTACATGAATCACACATTTCTGAATACAATTATATTACTTTTATTGTGCATTAATGTGCATATTTTGCCTCTATTTATAAAAGCATCATATTTTAACATTTATGCAGGGAACCTGCTTATTATGTATGTTTATTTGTCTTTCCCTCATTTTTAAAAGTATGTAACCTTGTAAACACGACTAATTTATGTTTATGAATTTTGAACATAACGATGGCGCCCCCATAGGGAGCCTCTTGAGTTAGCAATTAGTATTCCTTTACTGCAGTCTTGAGCAGATTTCGATAGAACAATATCCAGTTTAACATCAGTTCCAAAAAAATATAGGAGATAAAGTGAATGAGAAAACAGCAAATATTCTTTCCAAAAACCCTGGATATTATCAACTTAAAGAAATTCAAGATATTCTCGAAGGAAAAACACCCCAAAAACCAACAAAATGTTCTGTAGAACAGCTCACAGCTTTTGTGCAAGCCCTTCTTACTTCTTGTGACGTAGAACGAAATTTATCGCGCTACAAAGCTATGCTGAGAGACAACAGGCAAAGAATGACAACAGAAAACATACGACACTGCTTAGTTGTGAACTGTAACAGCATAAATGGAACATTCAGCAATGAGGCTAGCATTTCAAAATCCATAGACTAAACGTAAGTTACCTATACCTTATTATTCTGTTAAAATAATCTCAGACTGATAATGAATACTTTGTAGCATATTTATCAACAATTTTTACGGCATAAATGCATACATATTCTTCACATTTTTAGGGCATGAACTTCCTTTCCCTGATTATAAGCCACAAGGAACTGCTCCTGACATGACAGCACATTTTTTGAAAGAAGAAGATTTTGTTCTTATAATACAAAGCCCAGGGAGAAATTTTAAAAACATATAGCTCAGAGAAAGTAATAATTGAGGGCTTTGCCGGAAGAAAGGCGGATAGACCTATATGCCCTTCTTCGGAAAAACGGTTTAAAATGTAGTGAATAATTCGCTAATTATAATAGCGGAATTTTGTTTTGATTGTACTGTACATACCTGCAGGACAGGGCTGCATGCGTGTATAACATTTTATTCAGGTGCGTTTTAAAATCTTAGATTGCATGTATCTCATTTAGCCATATTGACGTATACGCCCTTTTTCCGGCAAACCCCTCAATTATTGATGGTAGGGCCTACCCATGGTATGGGTGATTATGGATTTCAACTTATCGCAATAATGACAGTTGATGAAATGAATCAGGGATTTCCAGGGACTTTCTTAATATCTAATAGGACAGATGAAAATGTGCTATCTTTTGTTTTTTAATTGTGTTAAACAAGAAATTGGTATCCTGGCCACAAAATCTTCATGAGTGACATGAAAGAAGAATTTTATAAAGGTTTACGAAAATGTCCAGCTTTGGCATCAAATTTTTTGGATTAGGACTCTAAATTATACCGGGAAGCTAGAAGGCGAATGAAGAACTTCCAAGTGCCTGGGCAATAGATATTACTACAGTGCGAGCGAGAAGTTTCTCCGCAGTGCTTCTGTAGCCACGGTGCAGCCGAGAATCCACCAGGCAGAGAATTCAAGTGGCAGCACTGGCCGCTAAGCATATGATTGACTGGGGATGTGAGGTTGTCAAACCGGAATTAATGGGAAAATGTCAACTTTCTACAAGATTACGTACCAGCTGTCTACAGGATTACTACAACTAATGGAGCTGCGGAGGGACTTTTGGTTCGCACTGTATAAAGCTTGGGTAACTGCGATGGGCCCTCCCGATAAACGCTTGTTTTACACCTGGCACATCGAAAAAGTATGGAGTAAGAACATTAGGAATAAAATAAACGATTTAACCTAGCAGGCAGTAACATACAAGTATTTACGAGTTCTTCACACAGAAAATGACGAGAACACTTATG
Source organism: Periplaneta americana (assembly GCF_040183065.1). Taxonomy (NCBI): domain Eukaryota; kingdom Metazoa; phylum Arthropoda; class Insecta; order Blattodea; family Blattidae; genus Periplaneta; species Periplaneta americana. The sequence goes on along the minus strand of NC_091117.1, from coordinate 184,085,510 downwards.
CTAAACTTTTGGTAGGAATCCTTCAGTATTTAACAGGTGATACTGAATTATCATTATTTTTTTAATATTTTACTACTACTGCATGAAGAACGTAGTGTGTTGGGCCTGCTGCCGTAGGAAATAATTGTGGTATAGATATTAATATGCACATAGAACGGATGCAACGTAGTGCTCTAAAGCACATATACCTACACTGTAAAAAAAAACAAGAAGACTAGACAAAGAAATATCAACTCTCATGAAATTAACCAGAGATAGACTATTCGACAGACTGACCGTTTTGAACAAAAGAGAAATACAAAAACAAATCTGATATGAGCAAGCCAATCCGCAAAGAAGTTCTAAATATTTCTCTGTCACTTTTGCAAAGAAAGGAAACAGATCAATAAAATATATGTACAGTTCATGTTTCTTTAGTGTTGTTGTTTGTTTGTTATTTAGTAATATTGTATTTGTTAAATTCGTTTCTTCATAAGACAGTTTATTCATTTTATCCTGACATTATCTATGGGTGGCAAGATTTATATACAGTGATGTACAGTTCAGCAGTGTAAAGTGAAAAACTGGTATCTACACATTCATTTGTAGATTGGATTTAAATGGTGAGTGACCTATATGGTATTTCATAACATACTATTAATGATGTTCTTATATTAATTATTTATGTTGGATTTAATCAATTTTTTGTGGGGATATTCATATTATGTTAGTACAATATAGGAACCTTACATGCAGGAAACAAGCATCGAACCAAAATCACACATGCGCGACTGATTTCACTCGACCCAACAGTACAATCGTTAATGTTTTATTGTGCAATCATTACTTATTAATTATAAATAAGATACATTTTAGAAGTGTAGGTCTAAAAGCAATTGGCGTACAAATGTATGTAACACTTATTATACCACTACACCTATTCATTTCAAGAGAAACACAATATCTGAGACTTAGAATAAATCGACGCCTAATGTCAAAGGACACTAACTCCAAAATCACAACTTTACAGGGGAGGCAAAAAACAGTTTAATTGTGTACATTTTATTGTTACTGCTTTAATTTAAGAGATATGTTGATAAAATTTAAATCATATATACTGTATATATATCAAATATAAACTTAAAGACAATACAATACAGTACATATTTTCTAGAAATATTTTAGTATTGTCTTAAAAATTAACACATTTTGGAGATAGTGTTCTTTGTTACTAACGAAGCTTTCAATTTAGTAGACAGTGTTAAAAATAAATGCCAAAATATTGAATTTAAACATTTTAATAAAAAATTATAGCTATTTGACAATGCAAATTAATAAATTTAATTATTGTGGTGAGCAGCAAATATCAATTTCTTCTTCTTCATAAAGGAATATTATCTAAACTTAGAACATATCAGTAAGATTATAAAAATACCAGTTAATATTATTTACGCAGCATAAAAGCATAATATTATCATTATTAGATCAATTTATACTATTATCTGAAATAATAATTTTAACAGTGCATTTATAAAATAATAAAAGAGCAAAGTTATCTTCATTTTTACATTGCATTTTAGAACATCAGTGTTTTTAAATATTGCTAATGTTACTTTAATATACCACAGCTGATGAGGGTTTGGACGAAAAAGTTATTCAATTAATGATCAATTTATTTAAAAAATAATGAATTCTACAAATTCAGTTCATTTAAAAGTCTGTCTGCACGTAATGAAAAGAAAACACACACTTAACTCAGAATTTGTGCCCTAAATGACATAGAATAAAATTATAATATGAATATATTATATTATATTTGATTCAGTATTTTATGTTTTGAATAGTATCAATATCTACACCTCTCATATAAAAATTTGAAATTTCCTCTTAATTTTATAATCACTCATTGCTCTTCATTTTGAGTACTGTATCTTATATTACGATTTCCTGTTCTCCATTTTTAAACTATTGTAAAAGAATTGGTAATTTCCTAGTAAAATATTCTGTTTACACAGTTGCAATAGATTTTTAATTTTCTAATCTTGTATATTTTTAGTGCTCCTTGATGCTTTGGTTTAAGCTGACGATTATCCAGCCTAAATCCAAGTGTAATCTTGCTTTGTACATTGAATTTTTGGAATTCTTCATCATACTTGTATTTAAATAATAAGTGTTCACTGTTACTTTTCCGATACTGGAACCACACTATATCCAGCCATCTTACAATGTTTCCGTTAGTGTCAACTTTCTTGTTCTTTATTAATGTCTTCTGAATTTCTCTTACATAATTAAATCACTCTGTTTCACTTCTATTTTTGATACAGCTTAAAGTATAGTGTATCACCCTGATGGATCAAATATTTCTGTATGTTTGGTTGTTTTTTTTTTCAATGTTCGCGTGGACTGTGTCCATTTGTGAATGTCCTGGTTAAAAAAAAAATATGTTCAATTTGAGGTATGTCAAAAACATTCGCAGCGTAGAGGAGCATGGTTGATATAAGCACATTCCTCCACAAGTATCGAACATGAAATAGAACCTTTTACCATTCTGCAGTTTTTTCATTTGAGCAAAGAGACGTGATGGTACTACTGCAGCTTCCATTTCTGCAATTATCTCGTTTCATATAAAATTTTGTGCTGTTCTGTTGGCTACAGCATACACGGTCAAATTATATAGGCCTACAGCTAATCTACGTTTATAAAACACTCATTCCAATTTAAAACTTGGATTGTAGCGCACAGCTTCGAAATAAAATTAAAAAAAGTAAAGAACGTTCACTGATGCCATAATTTTGTAATTTTCTTTTACTTGAGCTGCTTCCTTTTTTTCAATGTGGGACTGACGAACTGCCTCCGTTTCTATCTTCTTAAGTTCAGACATGTGATCATATTTATAACATTTATTGCATTGATGCTTTCTGGGATTATGAAAAGCTATATTAAAATTATTTTTGAAAATATGACGTTAATATGAAAGGTTTTCTGTCTGAACATTAGCATTCCTGAATTTCCCTCCCCCCAACATTTGGGCTCATCATTGATCCGGATGCACCGCAACCTTAGGCTTACTGTGCTACCTATGTTTTATCATTTAATACCAATTCATCAACCCTGTTACCTTGATTAAGGTGTACAGTCCAGATATAGAACGTTTATTACAAACTGTAAACTTCTTACAAACTGAATTGATTTAAGAATGCGTGTTCTATTAATAAAAAAATTATCAAATCTTTAACAATAAACAGTATGGTGATTGTATTACATTCTTGGTTGTATGTTCTGAGGAAGTGTCACCAATAAAATCTTAGAAATGTTAAATAATTTAGAGACAAAGAACACTATCTCAACTCAGTGTTCTTCTAGTTTATATTTTATTATTGTCAAAGAAAACTAAGTCTAGATAGTGTTGTTTGACACTCAGCATCTGTCTAAATTAACACAACACTATCTTAAAAAAAAAAAACTATTACTTGTAGAGACATATTACTTTCACACTATTATAAAGGCTACTTTGTACAACATGATACTACAAATAATTCAGAAAGTCGATTTTTGGCGATAGTGTCCTTTGACACTAAGCCGTCGAAATGTCAAAGTGTTTTGTAACTAATTCTATAAGTGAAATGAATTACTTTATAATCGAAATTGAAACGTTTATCTCTCTTCAATAGCACAGAGCATACAGCTGATCGCGAAGCCCGACCTCTCTATGACGTCACATGGAATGTTTGAGAGCGACATTTCTATTTGTCTCCGAATCACACATTAGTCGATGGTAGCCAATAAGAACTCGACATACAATATAGCTAGCTACACCTGAAAATTTCTACTCCTCACAGCGCGACCGATCTCGACCGATCTCATCCGACCCAAATTAGACGTCTCTTGTATGCTACAGATAGACACTTATATAAAATTTAGCTGAGTTGCCAATTCCTGAAGTCATTATCACATTGTATTTATGCCACGCGCCTAAGGGTTAAGAAGATAGGGATTTACGAGGGTTTACAATTCCAGGAAGAAAGACCGTCATATATTTTGGTGCAAGGTATACCCTCACCATTATTACAATCTAAAAAGCGTCACATTCCAGTACAGTGCCCCGAAAACTTACATAGTGCGAACACTGGATGAAAGATTAAGTAACAAAGTTTACTCCGAAGACCGTTTAATTGCACAACTGGACAGTATTGCACAACACAGCATGACCTAATAGTCTATTGTAATGTAACGTTTATTGTTATAATTGTAACTAACAATAAAATTACAAAAATGGATAAGCAATAAAGAAAACTGGTAATGTTTTAGGCCCATATTCGAAAAATTCTGGGTTAAAACTCCGTGCCCAGCCAATTTGACTCATGTTTTTCATGGTTTCCCTCAGTCACGAAGGCATATACTGGATTGGAAATTTGCATATCATGATTCATAACACCCTTAATCACCAATATCATGAACATTAAAATAAAATCTAAATCAATTACATGAACACAAGCCATTTATAACACACGACAATAAAAACAGAGTCAGAACAAAAGTCCATGGCCTACAGATATACCCAAAGATCCTACACACGTGATACGATCATAGATGTTAGTGTGTATGAATAAACTTATCAAAAGAGATGCCAACTGAGAATAAGTGAAACAGGATAAGGTGGTTATGGGATTTTTAAGTCAGGTAGGATAAATTTAATTTTAGACAAAATGAATAACACGACCTCAGAATGGCTCGAAATTAACATAGGAGTGAAACGGATTTGCGGTGTTTCTCTTTTTCTGTTTATAATGCAAACGAAAAAAATTATTCAGGAATGGAGAGCCATGCGATATAAAGAGTTAGAGATAAACAGATATTTAAAAATATGTTAATTAATATTTGTGGATAACCTAGTTTTAATAGCACCTACAGAAAATGATCTACAATACTCAGTACATTAGTAAAATATCATTGCAAAATATAACATGGAAATAATACAGAAAAAGAAAGTTTCGCCTTCTGGCGAAAATAGCTTGTCCCTAGTAAAATATGTTTGGAAGACAAAATTTTAGAAAGAGCAAATGATATTACATATATTGGCTACAAATTAACATTTGATAATTATTTAGAATAATGAGCAAAACTGTAAAACACTCCAAGACTATGGAAATGATCAATAGAGTAATGAAACCTTCCCTGGTACACAAAAGCACTAGAATACGACTTCAACAAACCCTGTACTCAGTTATGGCAGTTCTTTTTATTTTATTGAGTTATTTTACGACGTTGTATCAACATCTCACGTTACTTAGCGTCTGAATGAAATGGAGGTGATAATCCAGGTGAAATGAGTCCGGGGCCCAGCACCGAAAGTTACCCAGCATTTGCTCTTATTCCCTTAAGGGAAAACTCCGGAAATACCTCAACCAGGTAACTTGCCCCGATCGGGATTCGAACTCGGACCACTTGGTTTCGCGACCAAACGAGGTGACCGTTACTCCACAGGAATGGACTTATGGTAGTGAGGCAAATATATTAAGGGGAAAGAACAGCTAATGAAATAAGATTTATGCGAAGAACAGTATTATATAAAAATGAGACCATAAGTGCAGCGATGAAGTAATGGAAGAACTCGGCCTGTAATCAATACTCAATTTCATACAAAATATGAGAACAATTGCATGAGACGTTTGCGATGTATGAGATCCCACAGAATCCCAAAAGCTATGCTTCACTATCTATCTTAGGGGAAAAGATTTCTGGGAAGCCCCATAAAGAGTTTGAGAGAAAATTACTCTTTATTATGAGATCTAATAGACCACATGACCTAAAACTTGTATGGATGATGATGAAGTCAGGTAGATAGATGTCTTTGGAAATGGTTCTTGTTGCGCAGTAGTGCAATGGAACAAATGCATAGTGTGATTGTTTTGGTTTTGCCAATCCACAATGCATATGCAAGGAATTTCCGCCATCGAGTACAGTTAAGAGAAAAATATTATGTGCTGACAATTAAGATTATTATTGTTTTTACCAAGTATGCTAATTTGAAGCTTTATGCCATGAAGTCCTGAAAATATGCTGCATAGCATGCTCAATAGTTAATATACACAGGAACGCCTGAAATATGAAAAAAAGGTACAGTTAATTTTGTATATTCGTTACTACTGTCGTTCAAAACATGTACAAAATGATTTTGTATGACTTGAAAATGGAGAGTAAATTATGCAGTTGAATACGTATCCTCGCCTTACTACTAGGTCTATGTCATTCACTGAAAGTAAGTGAATGCAGTGACACATGCATAACAATCAAGTTTATTTTGCTTCTTGCAGACTTACCAGGATACATGGAAGACAAGCCAGGTACAATACCACAAACCACGCCAGCTACCATGACAGAACCAATCCCAGCTCACATGTTAGATCCCATGCCACCACCCGTGCCACATTCCGTGCCACCACCCGTGCCACCTCCCGTGCCACCACACGTGCCATCACCCGTGCCATCACCCGTGCCAGCACCATCATTACAGAACCCACCAGAAGAAGAAGATGACAGGAGAACGAAGAATTGCTGCTGGCGTTGTTTAAGGTATTTATTTCTTTGGCTACTTCACATGTTGAATCGCAGGCCAGCACCCATGCCAGCGCCTATGTCATCTCTCATGATAGATTCAATGCCAGCTCCCATGCAAGATACCATATCAGTACCTATTCCAGAAACCATGTCAGCTCCCATGCCAGAATCAATCCCAGACCCCATGCGAGCTTCAATGCAAGATATCATTCCAGCTCCCATGTCAAGTCACATACTAGATCCCGTGCCAGCCCCCATGCCAACTGGAATGCCAGCTCCCACGCCAAGAGCAATGAGCCTCTGGTCTCGTTTAAGATATAGGTTTCGTGGGCCAGCTCCCATTTCATTTGACATGCCATTTCGCAGGCCAGCTCGCATGCCATCTCCCATGCCAGATCGCATGCCACCACCATATTCCAATTGCCTACCAGCAGAAGATAGGCACCGAATAAGGAATGCCTGGTGGTCTTGTTTAAGATATATATTTTTTGGGCCACGTCCCGTACTAGATGACGAGACATATTACACGCCGGCACCTATGCCAACTTCTGTGACAGCATCCTTGCCAGATCCCATGCCAGTACCCAGACCAGCACCAATTCCAGATGATATGCCTGGACCCATGACAGCTCCCATGCCAGATCCAATACCAGTACCTGTGCAAGATTCCATATCGGTGCCTATGCCAGGTCCTATGCCATTACCCATGCCAGCTTCCATGCCAGCAGAAGATAGGCACCGAAGAAGGAATGCCTGGTGGTCTTGTTTAAGATATATATTTTTTGGGCCACGTCCCGTACTAGATGACGACGAGACATATTACACGCCGGCACCTATGCCAACTTCTGTGACAGCATCCTTGCCAGATCCCATGCCAGTACCCAGACCAACACCAATTCCAGATGATATGCCTGGACCCATGACAGCTCCCATGCCAGATCCAATACCAGTACCTGTGCAAGATTCCATATCGGTGCCTATGCCAGGTCCTATGCCATTACCTATGCCAGCTTCCATGCCAGCAGAAGATAGGCACCGAAGAAGGAATGCCTGGTGGTCTTGTTTAAGATATATATTTTTTGGGCCACGTCCCGTACTAGATGACGACGAGACATATTACACGCCGGCACCTATGCCAACTTCTGTGACAGCATCCTTGCCAGATCCCATGCCAGTACCCAGACCAGCACCAATTCCAGATTATATGCCAGGATCCATGACAGCTCCCATGCCAGATCCAATACCACTACCAGTGCAAGATTCCATATCGGTGCCTATGCCAGGTCCTATGCCATTACCCATGCCAGCTTCCATGCCAGCAGAAGATAGGCACCGAAGAAGGAATGCCTGGTGGTCTTGTTTAAGATATATATTTTTTGGGCCACGTCCCGTACTAGATGACGACGAGACATATTACACGCCGGCACCTATGCCAACTTCTGTGACAGCATCCTTGCCAGATCCCATGCCAGTACCCAGACCAACACCAATTCCAGATGATATGCCTGGACCCATGACAGCTCCCATGCCAGATCCAATACCAGTACCTGTGCAAGATTCCATATCGGTGCCTATGCCAGGTCCTATGCCATTACCCATGCCAGCTTCCATGCCAGCAGAAGATAGGCACCGAAGAAGGAATGCCTGGTGGTCTTGTATAAGATATATATTTTTTGGGCCACGTCCCGTACTAGATGACGACGAGACATATTACACGCCGGCACCTATGCCAACTTCTGTGACAGCATCCTTGCCAGATCCCATGCCAGTACCCAGACCAGCACCAATTCCAGATTATATGCCAGGATCCATGACAGCTCCCATGCCAGATCCAATACCACTACCAGTGCAAGATTCCATATCGGTGCCTATGCCAGGTCCTATGCCATTACCCATGCCAGCTTCCATGCCAGCAGAAGATAGGCACCGAAGAAGGAATGCCTGGTGGTCTTGTTTAAGATATATATTTTTTGGGCCACGTCCCGTACTAGACGACGAGACATATTACACGCCGGCAACTATGCCAACTTCTGTGACAGCATCCTTGCCAGATCCTATGCCAGTACCCAGACCAGCACCAATTCCAGATGATATGCCTGGACCCATGACAGCTCCCATGCCAGATCCAATACCAGTACCTGTGCAAGATTCCATATCGGTGCCTATGCCAGGTCCTATGCCATTACCCATGCCAGCTTCCATGCCAGCAGAAGATAGGCACCGAAGAAGGAATGCCTGGTGGTCTTGTTTAAGATATATATTTTTTGGGCCACGTCCCGTACTAGATGACGACGAGACATATTACACGCCGGCACCTATGCCAACTTCTGTGACAGCATCCTTGCCAGATCCCATGCCAGTACCCAGACCAGCACCAATTCCAGATTATATGCCAGGACCCATGACAGCTCCCATGCCAGATCCAATATCACTACCAGTGCAAGATTCCATGTCAGCGCCTATGCCAGGTCCTATGCCATTACCCATGCCAGCTTCCATGCCAGCAGAAGGTAGGCACCGAATAAGGAATGCCTGGTGGTCTTGTGTAAGATATATATTTTTTGGGCCACGTCCTGTACTAGATGACGAGACATATTACACGCCGGCACCTATGCCAACTTCTGTGACAGCATCCTTGCCAGATCCCATGCCAGTACCCAGACCTGCAGCCCTTCCAGATGATATACCAGGACCCATGACAGCTCCCATGCCAGATCCAATACCACTACCAGTGCAAGATTCCATGTCAGCGCCTATGCTAGGACCCATGCTAGACCCCATGCTGGTTCCCATGTCTGATTCCATGGCGAATTCCTTGTCTGCAACCTATTCAGATCCCATGCCAGTACCCATAGAAGTCCCTATGCCAGCTTCCATGCCACCAACCAAGCCAGACCCCATACAAGCACCTATATTAGATCCCATGTCAGATTCCTTGCCATACCCCATTCCAGCTCCAATGGCAACACTCATATCAGATTCAATAACAGCACCCCTGCCAGATCCTATACAAGCTTCCATGCCATCACCCATTCCAGATTCCTTGCGAGAACCCATGCTAGCTCCAGTGTCTGATGCCATGCCGGCTCCCATGTCGGATTCCTTGCCATCACCCATGATAGATGCCTTGTCAGATTCCATCTCGCCAACCAAGCCAGACCCCATACCAGATTCCATGCCGGATTCCTTGCCATCACCCATGCTAGATGCCTTGTCAGATTCCATGCCACCAACCAAGTCAGACACCATACCGGATCCCATGCCTGCTTCCATTCCGGATTCCTTGGCATCACCCATGCTAGATGCCTTGTCAGATTCCATGCCACCAACCAAGCCAGACCCCATACCAGATCCCATGCCTACTTCCATGCCGGAATCCTTGCCATCACCCATGCTAGATGCCTTGTCAGATTCCATGCCACCAACCAAGCCAGACCCCATACCAGATCCCATGCCGGATTCCTTGCCATCACCCATGCTAGATGCCTTGTCAGATTCCATGCTACCAACCAAGCCAGACCCCATACCAGATCCCATGCCTGCTTCCATGCCGGATTCCTTGCCATCACTCATGCGAGATGCTTTGCCAGAACCCATGCCATCTCCTATACCACCAACTAAGCCAGATCCCATACCAACATCCACATCATTTTCCATGCTTACTTTCATGCAAGATTCCTTGTCATCACCCATGTCAGATGCCTTGCCATCACCCAGGCCATATCCCGTGCCGGCTCCCATGTCACCAACCAAGCAACATCCCATACCAGCACCCATATTAGATTCCATGCGTGCTTCCATGTCAGATTCCTTGCCATTACCAATATTAGCTCCAATGGTAACACCCATGCTAACTCCGATACAAGATTCCTTGCCAGTTCCCATGCCAGAAACCAAGCTAGATCCCATGTCAAATGCCTTGTTAACGCCCATACTAGATCCCATCCAAAATCCTTTACCAGCGCCTATGCGAGATCTCTTGATAACTCCTCTGCTAGCATCATCGATGGAAGATCCCATGCCTGAATCCTTGCCAGGTTCCATGCCTGGACCATCATTGGAGCACTTAGCAACGGAAGATGAAGATGAGGAAACAACAACGACGTGTTGGTCTTGTTTAAGGTATATATTTTGTGTTCTTTGTTGTTGTTTGAGGCGTAAGTAGTATAAATATTGTACTTCTAAGAGCCATTTTCAGATAGATTGCCCTCCGAGTGTTCCCATGTTTCTCTCCCCACTTGTTCATAGTAAAGCTTCTGTTAGAGTAATAGTAATTTATATACACTCCTTAATGTTACCTATCATCAAACCTTTCATTTTATTTGGCGACCTGTTTCTTTATGTTCTAACAATATGTCTGAATATCACGCTCCGTCCCTTGGTTCCACTCAATATAGCGATAAATAGACACTTGTGGTCGCGTTTTCCATTTAAATATTTTGTTTCCCGATAGGCACATCACGCTTAGAAACGTTTGGACCTGTACATTATGAATTAATTATATCTTTATGGCCATACAGTAGGAAAGAGATTTACGTTTTTTCTTAGTTCTTTTTTTTTAACCTCAGTCCTAAGAAATCCTTTTTTCTCTTGCTGTCACTAGAGTGCACTGAAATTAATGTTTGGATGGCAATGGACTTACTGTAAGGTAAGTTCATACATTTGCTTTGTTTTCTTGAATGTAGTTAGTAATTATGAATGGCTAGCAGTTTTTAAAATTATGTGATATTTTGTCTGAAACTACATTAACAACTCCCTCAAAATCTGTGCTTCAGTGGCTGACCATGACAATATCTTTGAAAAATATTGGAGTGCAGGAGGTCAAGTGACTTTATTGTCAAACGCCTGGTATTAGAAAACAACAGCAACATTAAAAACTCCATCCTAGCTTTCAGTTTAATAAGGAAACATGGTAAAAATTTTGAAATATTTTTTTCTAAACTCAATGTTTTAATATATATTATTTTAATGTACCGAAGTACATATGATATTTCCATGCAGATATTCTGCGTCATCATACGATGAAAGAGTAATGGAACGAAGAAAGATTCTCTCCGGCGCCGGGATTTGAACCCGGGTTTTCAGCTCTACGTGCTGATGCTTTATCCGCTAAGCCACACCGGATACCCAACCCGGCGTTGGACAGAATCGTCTCAGTTTAAGTTCCAACTCTTGGGTTCCCTCTAGTGGCCGCCCTCTGCACTACGTCATAGACGTCTATGAACGTAGGACTGAAGTCCACACATGTGCTGAGGTGCACTCGTTATGAGTGACTAGTTGGTAGGGATTCGACGGAATAATCGCCGTCTTAAATCACGAAGTGATTTACGCATATCATATATATTATTCTAATGTACCGAAGTACATATGATATTTCCATGCAGATATTCTGCATCATAATACGATGAAAGAGTAAGGGAATGGAGAAAAATTCTCTCCGGCGCCTGGATTTGAACCCGGGTTTTCAACTCTACGTGCTGATGCTTTATCCACAAGAGCTGAAAACCCGGCGCCAGAGAGAATTTTTCCTCTGTTCCATTACTCTTTCATCGCTAATGTTTTAAGGTAAAATTATGACCACTTAACCAAACCGAACTAATTGCCAATAATGCGGGAATATATTCGTATATTTCCCAGCAACTCTCACCACTATCCACCACTTGAAATGGACAGAGGTGAAATTAACTTCGGGCGTCATATTTTCTTTTTTTTACGTACAGTTAATGGATTATTCTATAAACATTCAGATTCCTGCTTAATGTTAATTAAATAAAAATAGATAAGCAATGAGAAAATAAAACTTTAATACAAAAAGAAAAGCAATAGGAAAATTCATTGCAAATGCTACTTGCGATGTTGAGGAGGGAGGATGGCTTTAATATGGTGGAAAACCATTGAATGAAAAATAATGTTTTTGCTGTAAAATACACTTTAATATGTGAGAAATATATATGGCATGAAATTTAATGAGGATATATGCCCTTGTCAACTACTGCAGCGCTATCTTTAAAACTATGATGCATAGGGTTTTCAAAGAACAAGAATGGTTAAAATGTGGTGGAAAACGAGTGAATTTTTAAAAAGAAAAATTCTTTGTTTAAAATAATCTTTGAAATTTCAAAATTTCATCGCACAAAATTTAATGCACATTTATATAACCCTTTAGGCTGTCATTTTTAAAGCACAGAGTTTTTAAATTACACTAAATTTTAATTGCAATTTCTGGTAACTTTAATTTTTTGCTTCATTCTCATACAAAGAGTGAATATTTTTATATCTTCGAACTATTAATACATGGATTTTATTTGAAACACACATTCTTAGATAATTAGGAAACGTTCTGTGTAACAGAGATTTGTTATTTTGTTGCATTTGATAAAATAATATCCTCACATGTTTCTCTAATGGTATCTCCAAAATTGATTCTTAAGATGTATTTTTTATTTTCACATTTTGAAAACGAATATCAAATTTATGATACAACCATTTTAAAGAATGTTCTTTTAGGAGTAAAATGACAAAGAGGTTTTGAACTTATCTTAAAAATGGCTCAGATATATTCACTATCGTGACCTACAGTGCCTTGATACTCCCCCCCCCCCAACATTTCTGCCCCAATTATTTTTACTAAACTCAAATGGGCGACTCCAAAATGAATATAGATTGTTAGTTGAGAGGTTTGAGAGAAATAGACCTTTGGGAAGGCCGAGACATTGATTAGAGGATAATATTAAAATGGACTTGAGTGATGTGGGATATGATGGTAGAAATTGGATTATCTTGATGAGGATAGAGGCCGATTATGAGCGTATGTGACGGCGGCCATGAATCTCTGGGTTCCTTAAAAGTCATAAGTAAGTAAGTAATCTCAAATTTAAATTGTTGCAGCAATGATATTTATATATACAAAAATGAAGAAATTATCATAAAATAGGTAAGAATTCAATTTATACAACATCTCCCCTTAAAAATAAGATTTACATGTATCGGAAATAATCTATGAAGGCCAGTGACAGTTTGTGTCTGTCGTGTGCATGGGTGGGTAAGAGTGTGTATCGGTTATGTGAAGATTATAAAACAAGTTCCATTAGTGAACTGAGGCGTATAGTTGCAAAATCAAAACATAATTTTTCAGTACGAAGGAAAAACGTTTGCAAGGAACTAAGGATTTGCAACCAATTCTCTTTTTCATTATACAAATCCATGTTATGTATCTGGCTTTGGAGCATAACAGTGCTATAGCAGTTGTAGAATCATATGAAGATATGAAATACAACATTAACTCATTTCGGAAAAAAAGTGATGTATCTGATTTTGCAACTACACGTCTAAATTAAAGTATTAAATATGTTGTTGTTGTTGTTGTTATCTAATGCCGGGCTTTGGCAACGAAGCCATTAGCGTTCTTGCTCTCCAATATTTCTCTGTGGTGGATCCATCAGGTAGAACTTCACAGATTAGCATAAGTGTAACCGTTTTTTAAGTGGGCACCAATTTTTTGTTTGTAATGGTGGTTACATCACCCACTCACGTAAACCCCCAGTATGACTGGAAGGCCACACCTGTCGTTGGTTAATGGGTCCATCGGACCTGGCCGGGAGGAGTTTTAGAGTCCACCGACCTTTCTCACAAGTACCACTTGTGGAACATTTCTACGCAGTGGCAGGCCAGCGTAAGAGATGAAATAGCATTTCCTCTATTCCTGATGGTGTGGTTATACCGCCAATACTCGGTCCCCAGAGCCTCATCTGTAAAAGCAGGTTGCACCACGAGCAGGTTGAGGTTGGGTTTTGGATAGGAGAGGTTATGGAATGCACTTCACTGTCCCTTGCAACCCAGTATTAAATATTTAAGCCAGTATAACTGATTCAGTGAGAATATCAATTCAGTTCCAGAGGGAGACGAAGACAAGAGTCACTACAGAAATAAAAAAATATATTACTATTAAGCACACGTTAGTGAGTAGCTGTTAACTGTTTTCGGAAATCACAGCACACTTAAACTTTGAGATGAGTACAGCAAAATTCATTTTTAATAACAATTATTTTCTTTTTATTTTGGTACATTGAAAAGGGTGAACTATCTGATTATGGCTCTTAAGTCGTTTCATTGTAAAAACAAATAGAAAACAACAATTTATATTAACAGCAATAGCAGTAGTAGTTGCAATAGTAGTAGTAGTAGCAGCAGCAGCAGCAGCAGCAGCAGCAGCAGCAGCAGTAGTAGTAGTAGTTGTAATACTCTTTATCTTCTGTCTATCCTATTCCTGATAACTATGCAATACTTGTGTACATTATTCTTGTTTAGAAACACTCTCGGCTACAATCCAACTAATCCTCTTCTACTGTCATTGCTATCTTCTATTACTATTATCCCTAATTTTTTATCTTCAAGCATATTTATCTCTGACTAAAATTCACTAATTTTTACGTATCTATATTCCACGTTTTACTGTACTACATTATTTTCCCTATTTTTCACTGACATTTTCTCAGAATTTTACTCTTGCATTCATTCAATGTTACAAAATTCGAATGTTTGTAGTAACTTCCTTAGTAGTCTTCTTCAATTCACTTATATCTCTTTCTGTTTCATTGGTATATCTTCTCCCTACTTGCACTCACTTTCATTTATTGTCTACTGCACTTCCCAGATTCTTCCTCTCTGTACTACATAAAACACTCAGTGTTGGTTATTTACCATTTATGACTTATTTTAACTCTCTTTACTAATTTCCCTTTCACTGGTTTATTCTATGCGTCTTCTCCTTAACACTTAACTAATTATTCCTAGATCTTTTTCTCAGCTCCACTTCAGTTACACTTAACGATCGAATCCTCACATTTCAGTTCTCTAGATTAGCTCGCTCAAATTACACCACTGAAATTTATATTAGAGCAAAGGATTTTAATGAATGACATCTGCAAAACAGGGATTTTTGAAAAGTAAAAGGACGATTTCTAAGAAAATATCCCAATGTTCCCGTTCTACATAGAAACAGATAATAAGTACATTTAAATTTAGTGATACCAAGGAAAAACATAGTTTAGGCTCTTTCTCAAGTTCGCACCATTTCTATCAATGTATTTAGAGCCAACTGAAATTAGTTATACATCTTGATTACACAATTTTTAACACTGTATCACTTCGGAATATGTATGATAAGAACTTTGTGTTAAATATTAACGTACCTTGTTAACATGTTTCGACCTATTTTCAGTAATCTTCGGAACTGGTCGTTGTTGGTCTTGGCGCCTCTTGTTTCCTGTGTTGGTGCGTTCGTAGTGTAGAGTCAAAGAGTGTATGTGTTTTGAAATTGAGTTGTGTGTTGACTCTACACTACGAACGCACCAACACAGGAAACAAGAGGCGCCAAGACCAACAACGACCAGTTCCGAAGATTACTGAAAATAGGTCGAAACATGTTAACAAGGTACGTTAATATTTAACACAAGGAAGTTCTTATCATACATATTCCGAAGATGAAATTAGTTGTACAATCTATTCCACTCTACAAAGATGTTTTTTAAAATAAAGGTTAAGTAACTGTATTAGATGTAGTGAAACCGTTGAAAGCATACAGTTCGTACAGTTTATTTTTGCAAATTAAATAAGTTACAAAGAATAAAGAAAAGGGACTCTGTCAACTTCCCTTTACTATCATAACTAGTTTCAGAAAACTTACAAATCATTTTTATTGAACATGAGTTCCGTAGTATTTTATAATTTACGAAATATCATGCAATACTCGCAGATCAATGTTTTAAAAAAATACCCATCCATGGAGCACCACAGCGAACTCTGAGCAGCCGTTACAAAAACAATTAGATATATAGTTAAATATAAATTATTTACATAATTATGAGAAGAAAACAGCGTCCAGAATTTTCTTTGAATATTAGGCCTATTTGGATTAAAAATCATTTAAAGTAAGTTGATAAATCTCTTTGTCATGTTCTTTTTTTTTTTTTTTTTTTTTTTTGGAAATGTGTAAATTAAAGGGAACAATTAAAGAGCGATTAATACTCATACATGTAATTTCGGACTAACACTGTTATATCAAAGGCAACTGAAGCATGTATCCTTTCGAGAAACGCTAATAAAAATAAATTATTTGCGTTTATATAATCTAAATGGTTACTGTACCAATATTTTAAGTATAACACTGGATGTTACTAAATGTTGCCGATATTAAATTTACATTGTACACAAAATATTGAGTTGTCTTGCAATTTATTTCATTATACGTCTAAAATTTATTGCATAAATAAAGAACATACGAAATGGCTTTGGGCAGATGGTAGGTGCCTGAAATAATATACAATAATCGGGCATTAATATAACAACATTAGAACAGTTAAATAAGTTCTTGTCAGCTACACAATGTAGTTTCCTATTCGTATCCATTACGCCTACATGAGTGCATATGTACTGTACATATGTGTGAAATAATTTTGAAAAGACCAATTTAATAAAGGCAAATTCTA
Source organism: Periplaneta americana (assembly GCF_040183065.1). Classification (NCBI taxonomy): domain Eukaryota; kingdom Metazoa; phylum Arthropoda; class Insecta; order Blattodea; family Blattidae; genus Periplaneta; species Periplaneta americana. The sequence goes on along the minus strand of NC_091117.1, from coordinate 184,068,486 downwards.
GAAAAATTAAATCTACAGCTACAATGGTAATCGCACCTTAAATACAGGAAGATAAAACAGTTTTATAATATTATAAAATTAGTATAATGTTTGAATGTTGTTAAATCATAATTTCATTTTCCTGATAATATTAAATGCTTTGGCATATCATAGTGTTATAGAAGTTTCCCGTTTTCTGAATTACTGTTGTGAACACTGCATCTTGCTAACTGAGAACTAACTGCATTCTGCTATTGACTTCTCGTGCCGTCGTAGTTCTGTAGCTAAAATTGCCCTCAATTCCACACAAGCTTCTATTCAGTAAAATTTGTAATTTTTATTTACCTTACTCTAAATTACTGTACTTCCTTGATAATTAATCTCTTAGTATTAAATCTCGAAAAATTTATTGCTATATAACCCTAATCAATAGGGAAAACTCGGCTAATTTCGATACACGGATAATTTCCTGGTATTTATTTTTAAATTTACCATGAAATTATACTAGAAATAAGTGTAACTTTGGCGACATATGTAAGTGACAGAAGTTGTACTATAAAATAGATTTTGTTCACTGCGCTCTTGCAATAACATGAGCGGTTCTTTTGGAAATTATTTCAAGAGTTGTGAGATTTGTAGCTTTGAATTTGTGAGTGAATACAACATCCGATTTCCTTTGTTAAATGAAGAATATTTGCTGCTTTTTGTGGTCCAAATAATTTTAAATGATAAGTATTACCATTGTATACTTCTTCGTGAAAAATATATGCTTATCAATGCACTGATTATGTAGCAGTCTTATTTTGGGATGTTATTTTCTTAGCGTTTTTCTCATTCCACAAGACCATTTTTTTTTCTTTAAATTTCTTTATGGTATAACAATACTGTCTGGTGGAAAAAATAACAAATGCATGCAACGTACTTACAGATTACAGGTAATCAGGGTCAAACGTAGAAAGAAATACAACAAAAATTATATGAAAGGGTCATTGAATATGTTTTGAACAAAGGAAAACTGCTGTATCTAGGACCAGGACCAGGACCAGGGCCAGGGCCAGGGCCAGGACCAGGGCCAGGGCCAGGACCAGGACCAGGACCAGGGCCAGGGCCAGGGCCAGGGCCAGGGCCAGGGCCAGGACCAGGACCAGGGCCAGGGCCAGGGCCAGGGCCAGGACCAGGACCAGGACCAGGACCAGGGCCAGGGCCAGGACCAGGGCCAGGACCAGGACCAGGGCCAGGACCAGGGCCAGGGCCAGGACCAGGGCCAGGACCAGGACCAGGACCAGGACCAGGACCAGGGCTAGGGCCAGGGCCAGGACCAGGACCAGGACCAGAGATAATACATAGGCTACTTCTTTCAATCCCCCTTTTTCTCTAATATTCACTAAAATCTTAATTTCACTTTGTCTATACATTATCATATTGTGTCATTTACCCTATTTTTTCATTGACCTTTTCTCCTATTTTTCTTTTATATTATTTTACTGTTTCAAAGTTCAAATTTTAGCACTACTTTCTTGTTGTCACTTATTCAATTCTCTTAACACTTTTTCGCTATTATTATTCACTCTTCCTATTTGCGCTCATTTTCAGTTTTTCACTACTCCACCTACACATAAGTTTTCTTTCTCATTATTTTCACTTCCAATAAATAGGCCAACTTATATTTTTTCTCTACACTTCCTCTCTCTCTCTCTCTCTCTCTCTCTCTCTCTCTCCCTCTCTCTCTCATACTTATCGATTTTTATACAATTCCACTTTAGTTGCATTTCTTGATCACATCCCTAGATTTCTTTTATCGCATCCTTTGCAATTTTAATATCCAAATCCTTAGTTATCGCAGATTTCTGGCCTTCCCCTACTCTTAATCTGAGCTTCATTTCTGTATCTGTCTTTTTTTCTATTTGTTTGTTTTTATGTATTGCTTGTTTGTAACTTCCTGATATCTAATAATTTACGTACATTAAATACACCCTTTATTTTAACCTGAACCTTATTTTTGCACCAAAACCTTAGTGTCTGATCTGATCTGATCTACCCTATATTAATTTTAAATTTCTACAATCCAGTAATGTATCATTACACAATCAGTTTTGTCGATTTAAAAATAAATTGTAGTCTTTTCAATAACTGGATCTTTAACAGATATTTTTATTCCACTGCACGTTTCCTGTATTCAAATTGAAAACATTTCAAGTTGTGGCAGCAAAGTAATGGGCTGAATGTCTTCTAAGTTCTTCAAGTTGAAGTTGACTTTACTACAATGATTACTGAGTGGACAAAAGTGCAGAGAGCTTTTACTGGACGTGTAACTGTGATAATCAGATATCGCCAATTCATATTAATATTAAGCAGCTCATGAAGTAAGATTATGTAAGTAACAAAAATTACATCATATTAATTGAATGTTTTGATAAACTAAATTTGAAAATCGGAGGTATGTTCAGGCGTGGGTTCGATTACCACTTGAGTTGATTATCAGTTTACGCTAAATAGCTGCCTAGTTCTGAGGCTTAGGGAACGGATACCAAAACAAATGAAAGCATTTGACTCGAGTGTCCTACTGGTTGAAATGTCAAGTACAACTAGTAACAGGATTATGAGCCCGGTCCATTTACTTTGTTCCTGTTTTGTTACTAATAAATGATAAAAACGAAGTTCCTGGTGCGTTTACGAATGATGAGGACGCTGACTTTGTTCTGCTCTACGGTGAAACAAAGCAAAATGCAACTGCAGCTCGAAGGCTTTACCGGCAGTAGTTTGAAAGTGATGTTAATAAATAATAATAATAATAATAATAATAATAACAATAATAATGATAATAATAATAATAACAATAATAATAATAATAATAATAATTACAAACTACAATTCTTTTTCAGTATATTTAGCCATGGATCTAAACCAGCAACAATCGCCATCACATTGATTTCATGAAAGCATTGTCCCTGAAATTTAGAAAATCCTTTGTGCTCTCTTGTTGATAGGTTTTCTATAATCGTTTTCAAAACGGCGCAGATGGGATACCTGGTATAATTCTCTTCGAATATGTTGATCGATAGTGATCGTTATAGTGAAAGTGGTTGGTACCTACTGCGAATGCGTTACATTTACATCTACATTAGCTACAATACTTCAGTTGAAGTATGTACTATTTAAGTTTACCATAATGTACTTGATGGTAAGCTGTTAATAAATTAAACTGACTCTTTTATAGTGTCTAGTTTCTTTGGATACGACTGTACGATCGATAAAGGAAAGAGTTTAATGCTTTTGTTTTCACATGGACGAGTAATAGTAAACTGCACAGTTAACTTCAGATAATGGTTTACAATTCCGCTCTCTAAATTATTTCATCGAGTATTCACTGAATAGTCAGTGTCACTGCAATTTTGTAACAAAAAAATTTGTTTACCTAAATTTTGAGGCATGACTTCAAGAAATCTCATTACATATTATACAAATGTATTAATCTTGTATTCGAGAACACTTATTTTACTGAAGAAATAGATGGACGTAAAAACGGAAATTGGAATAAGAAACAGAAGTAAAATTGTACCCAACAGAGACATACAATTCACAGTATATACAACTTGAAATATTAAACAGTTGATAATTTATTGACCTACACCATCGCAATGCAAACTTTAAACTTTGATATTGCAACACCGTAATAAAGGACATAATCGTAATTTCTAAAATTACAGTAAATTTTACTATTGTCTGCAATAATCAATAATCTTTTATGCTACAAGAATGCAGAAATTTTAGATATAAATAATAATTATTAATACATCCGTCTACCATAACAGATGATCATATAGGTCCGGAAAACAATGCCGGAAAAATACATATATGGAATGGAGACAAATATGGAATATATCAATACAATAGGTGGTAATCATAGTAGCCTACAATATGCAATTTATAAAGTTTAAAAATTAAACATTACCTATATAAATGATTATGTAAAATGCCTATGGATTTAAGAATATTACTTTTTTAAAATCAGTATCATTTGTATCATTAAGAAAGTTAGAATATCTAACATTGAAGAATTGTTCGAAATTTTATACTTGCAATCGAAAATTACGATTCTTCTGCTGAAACAGAAAACTCACAAGAAGTTATTAAACGTGTAACTAATTCTGAATTTGGACTGAACTGCTATAATGTTCAACGGAAATGTGACTTATCAAAGAGAACAAGTGAAATCTGGATGAAAGATTGTTGTAAAACAAGGAGAGACTTAGTCGTTTTATTCATAATGACAAATAGTGTGAACTACATGGAAAACATCTTCATCGTCTCAATATAACATACTCTGAAAGTAGCTCCTGATGGTATTGTGATTAGGACCATCTTGTACAGTACGACAATCTGGATCAGTAATAAAAGAAATGAAACTTACCTAAATTCACGTAAAAAAATATTGTCCATCGTACCGAAAGTTACCTTACACTTAACTATAGTGTATACATTTATATGCACGGTCCTACAGAAGGGAAACAAATATATGGCAGACTAAAAGCATGACATCAAGCATTTCTTCATATTTTTCGTTGTACTGACATGCAGTGATTGATTATAGTACCTTAATCATGTGACTTTCATAAATTGAGACAAAAAAGATATGAAATGGAAACCTAATTACTGATTCAAGTCGAACATTAATTGAAAATGACAAAGAAGGAATAATGGAATGCACTTGCCCACATGGTAGGGAGGTTGGGATGGGCAGGGCGGGACTCGACATGCAGCCACCTCCACGTGGTGAGTTCTGGGTTGTTTCAGTTCAAGAGAATGAAACAAGCAAAGAGCTGCATCTCTTCTGTGAATGGTGGTACGAAAATTCAAGCAGGGTGGAAGGTGTTCAATAACAGTAACTTCACACACTAATTCCTTAAGATAAGAGGAATAGGATCTTCCTTCGCCATTATGTGTTCTTTTTTTATTTATTACGAAATCGATTTTTTTCTAGCAGTATTCTTCCTTTCTTTCCTTTTTATCTTTTTCCTTCAACAGCAACAAACAAGGTTTATTTTTATTTAAATTTGTTTTGCACCACATTACTACTTAACCATTTATATTGCCCTTATCAGGATGTAATAGAAACTCGCATTTTAAGATTACCTGTCAAGGAAATTGTCAGCGATGCTGTAGGTATCTCGGTAAGCTATATCTTTATTTAAAACTTCCTTTCTTTCAATATAATTTCTTCTCGAAAAAGGACACTCTAACAATGGATTAAATACATCATCATTATTCCTCGCATCTATTTCTGTTTATATTTTCCCGAAACACATAAAAACATTGAACCACACTCACTACTGTACTATGAAATACAATAGTACAACACTCTCCCTTAAGTCATAAACTAAGACATAACGGGTGAGAACAATGTGGGTCTCTGCCTGCTAAAAAGCGGAAATTTTTATGTTATTTATGGTCTATTTAGGAAGACAAGTCATCACTGCTATACCCAATCCATTCCACCCTTGAGACCAGTCCATGGATGGGAGGAGGGAAAGCTGACCAGGCCACGAGGCCAGACGAATTGTTTTTCAGGTACAACGTTTCAATTTCAACCACAAAGCCCGCGAAAACATATGAAATGCAGAAGTCAGACTCGACACGAGCGATTCTGGCCGCAGGAACAAATTTTTACTGCAAAACAGGTCTATATACATCACAAAGTTTTCAAATACTTCTGCAGCAATATATGCTTAATTGAAATGACTAATACAGAATATTATATAAAAACACAAAATTTCATTTCAGTTAAGCCAACTGACTCAGACCTGGCCTCACTTGCCTCAGTTAATCAGCAGCCACTGGTTTTAGAAAAAAACTGCTACATGGCAGTGAATTCAGTAGCACTTGCCACTAGACGGAAACAATCTTCCCTGCAGCATTGATGGCAGTGATGAGGAGACTGCCATTACACTCTGTCCCCACGGTACTCAGGCTTAGGGTGTAGCACGCATCTTGTAACAGCGTTGCAAACTATTCATTACTTAAACTGAATTATTATTAATTAAAGTATTAAAATAGTTACTCTTAAAGGCCTTGTCAACTTAAAAAAATGCACTTTTAGGTAGAAAATGATTCTAACAGAGTAGGTGTATAGATTAGTTTCTGTGAAAACCCGAGCGTCGTTCTATTAATAGTACAGCGACAATCCACAGTTAAAACCCCGGAGTTACAGAAGTGACGTCACAAATCCACTATGCAGAGTATGCCAGGCCCTGAGTAGCAGCAAACGGTAATTGTAAGCTTCTTCCCGCATCAGTCTCTTTCTATTATTAGTGTAAATTTCTGGTGTCTGGTGTCATGTCTTACATGAAATAGTTCTTTACACGAATCACGGCTGGAATCAGGCCATATCAATTTGAGCCCAGGAAAGATAAAATTGTAAGAATATGGAAAGAAAGCAGTGAGAATACAGACCGGACTGGTGTTTCTTCAGCAACTCATCAAGAGTGTTTCTGTTGCTGTGGAAGTGCAATGGTAAGGTATGTAAAGGAAAGTGCTGAGTGTACGAGTATTATGAGTACATAATTTTCATAATGCATTTCACGCTGTTGTACTAAACAGAGACACGTTGAATACTGCTAGGCATGTTATGATGGTGAGGACGGAGTCTTAATTTTGAAAGGGAAGAGTTACGGGAGGTAAATAACAGGAACATACGCTATGTAACTTACAAACAATTTGTTTACTGAATTAATTCTTGGAATCCCCTCGGAAGAGAAACAAAAAAGTCATACCTTCATGGGTAATAAACGAAATTCGTCGTGAATACCCGACCTGACAATGAGTAGAGAAACTTTCAAACTACCGATAGAAGGGAAATTTCGAATTATTATTAATTAGAAATTGTTCTTAATTTAAAAAAAAAAATCACCACAATTTATTATATTTTGCAACCAACACTCAGAACATTAAAAAATTATCTTAATTTTAACATTTTTTAACCATTAAATTGTTCCTACCTTTTATAAACTTTTAATAACTTTACCTCCAATAAACTTATTCTTGGTCATTTATAATTGTTTCAATGTTAGTGATAACTCGATGAGAAAAAAGTAATCAATTTCAAAAACTATTACAACCTGCATTTTTTAAAACAATTCAAAGTTTTAACTGATACATTTTTATCAATATACACATCGAAATTTTTATTGGACAAAGGTCGAATAGAGAGAGTAAATATTCCTACACAATAAAAAATATAGCACTCTTGTCTATTTTTAAATTGTTATATTTCGGTAAAACCTCTTCTCCTATGGAGTCAGTGCACTCGTCACTACTGTAATTGTTTCACAGAACGATACATCCATATCATTTACTTCCTCACTTTCACAGTTTGAAATACTCCTAAAATTTCACTCCCCAGCCCACACTGCACACCTAATTCATTGCAATTTGTATGTGTGTTTAAATTGGCATCATCACTTGTTGGTCCCTGCTTCTTCGTTCACCGTCTCACAAAGTTCGCGGCATGAACTTGTAAATGACCAGTCTATTGCTTGCTTTATAATCTTCTTCCTTACATATGCACCAGTCTTTCTCTGGCATTGATGAGGTCCATTAATTTCATCCGGTTTCAATTTCAAAGAAGGAATTACACTTTTTTTTTAAACTGATCTACTTATTTTGATAGGCAGAAGTTCATTTCAAAGCCGAGATGTAATTTCAAAATCTTCTGGTGTGAAGTGTTCAGAATAAACGACAGAATTCCGGGTGAGTTCGAAATTACACCGATTTATTCGATTCACCCACGCTTTGAATCTAATCGGTGATCTTTGGCGATTAGGAAATACATGAATACTTATTCATGTGTTCGTAATATTTGAACACCCAAAAACAAGACAATGAGGCATTTCCGATAGAATAGCACACAAACGTATATATAAAATAATAAGACACTAGTTGCTTCACCGTACGAAACGCTATTGAGTGAAGCTCTAAGAATCGCATTGAACTACCTGGAGTTGTGACGTCACGACTACAGCCGGTGTATCATTTTATACACGCAGTTTTAAGAGAACGGAAAGTCGTAGAAACTTGCGATTTTCACTCTTATATTTCTCTAAACGAAACCTTTATTTTGAACACCACTTTATTTTTAAGTTAACAGGGCTTTTAAGCCATAAATGTAACAAAACCATTATGAAAAATTATTTTGTTGCAACTTAAAAGTGTTATATAGACGTAAATGTGTTTAAAACAAAAGGCCCGGTTAAATAAGTAACTGCCATGAAAAGTTTTGTGAATAAAACAATTTTATTACTATTATAGAATCCTCTGACGCAGAGGTTAGGCCTATGTTTGATATGGTACAACATCTACCAAGACCAAGAATACTGAGAGACAGATCGAATCCTCTAGAAGAATACGATAATATTGATTTAGATTATCGAAAGACACATTCATAGCTCTCTTGCATGAAATAGGGCATCATATTGGAAAACAAATCGCACGCAGTAATACAATATCAGCAAGTAACCAGCTGTTGTTTGTCTTGCGCTATTACACGATATTAGCCTTTCAGAATGTGGTAGTGGATCACATTCACGTTTATAAATCTACAGTTTGTAGAATAATAAGATGTGTGACTGCATTGCAAGAATGAGAGAACAATACATTACTATGCCTCAAGGAAATTCTGTACAAACAGTAAAACAGGATTTCTTCTCAATTTGCAATTTTTCCAAAGTTATTGGTGCATAGACTGTAGCCATATGAAAATTCAAAGCCCTAGTGGACACTTGAATGAGATGTACCGAAACAGGAAGGGTTACTTCTCTATCAATCTGTACTAAGAATCGTTGCAAGTTGGCCTGGGTCAGTATTTAATGCCTGTTCTTCTACTTGCAAAGTTTGAAAACAATGAATATCCAAAAACACAATATTACCACAGTCTAGTATATACAGTCGCGAAGCTCAATACGAAGTAAATATGCATCCATAGATAGTTGCTAAACACTAGGATCGCTACTATCGCCTCATTACAGACAATGCGAAATAGTACCTGCACATTCTATTGTTCCTAGTACCCTCATAAACTCAAGCTTCGTAACTGTATATAGTAGACTGTGATATTAACATAGCGACACGCACGTATAATAAGGGAATTATTTGCGCCGGCTACGATGGCTCTGTCGCTTTGAATTTTTCCGTTTGAAGATGGAATAGCTAACAGTTCGTTAAATATCACATTTGCAATGACCTATACTTTAAAGACTGAAATACTTTAAAGGTCATTTATTTAACGAGAGAATAGCAATTTGTGGAACAGGTTTCTTGCAACCCAGTATAGATCTAGTGCTTGAATTGGATGATGATGATGATGATGATGATGATGATGATGATGATAAAGTAAGTTTAAGAACTTGGAAAGTTGTTTTCGGGTGTTTAATATAATATATAAAGAGTGTAGCGAAAGTAGTGGGCAAAACTTCAGGTAAAGCTTCCTCATATGTAGAGAAGAAAAAAAAAGGTTATATAAACATGAGTCCGGAAATGCTTGGTTGCCGCTCTATAGGGGTTACAAGGAGGATTATTTTGAACTACAAAACTGATGTATTAGTTTCAGTTCGTGTACATTTGTTTACAGGAACTGTTCAATATGTCACCTCCTGTCTGAATACAGGCACCAGTTCGTCGCATTGACGTCTGGACCTGCTCCCAAATTCCTGGCATAGCACGTATTGTCCGACAGTGTTGCTCAATTAGCACACATTTCAGTCTGGATGTACGTAGACAACTTAATGCAACATTCCCTGGCCGATGGATAGGGCGAGGTGGAACAAATGCTTGGCCTCCACGCTCACCAGATCTCAACTCACTGGACTTCTACTTGTGGGGACACTTGAAGTTGTTTGTGTATTCGACTCCTGTGAACGATGTAGAAACTCTCCGCCTGCGAATTGAACATTTTTGCTCGATTTTAAGTCCTCTACACATTCCTCAAAATTTTCGCACATATTTGTTAACACACTGAATATGCGTGTATGCGTTTGTAGTGGACAGATGGACACGGGTCTTACTGATTTAACACAGCTATTATGTGAGGCTGGATTGATTCTCAGAACCTCACTCGTTATTATGCTAGTACACATTCTAATTTAAACTCTACAGTAAAGTTCTGTTATTACTTTTCTTCGGCTTCGTTCGAAGCTTTAGTGTTTTCTCGGAACTCTTCCTAAATTAAAGGAAGTTTTTGTTGATAAGGTTTCACGTGTGTCCTACTTTTCGAATACTCTATTCACCCCTAACTATCCTATCTCTGTGAGCGCAGCGACACTTGAAGCTTTTTCCTTTCATGCTAACTTCAGCTGAGTTTGAGGATAAAATGCGTGAAACAAAAGTTTCTGCCAAACTTAAGGAAGCTGTACTTCGCTATTCTTGGTAAGATTCCAGAATTTACAGTACATACACTCAAATTATTTTTCTTCCTTCTCTTGTTCCGAACATAATAGGCCTAACTTGTAAATTACAATTTATCATAATGTGTCAAGGTTCTCTTGCAACTCAATCGTCTCACAAATTCCTATCCGTAGAAATACAGACGTGGACAAATTATTAGCAAAATTGAAGATTTTTATTATATATTTTCACAAAATATGATTCTTCAATTTAGACTACACTTGACATCTTTGCGTAGTTCCAAATTATTAGCAAAATTGAAGATTTGTACTGTATACTTTTAGAAAATTTAACTCTTCAATTTGGACTACATTTGATATTTTTGCATATTTACAAATTATTAGCAAAACTGAAGGTTTTTATTATATATTTTTACAAAATTCGATTCTTCAATTTGGAATACAGTTGACATTTTGGATATTTTTTTCAAATTATTAGCAAAACTGAAGATTTTTATTTTATAGTTTTACAAAATTTGACTCTTCAATTTAGACTGTAGTTGACATTTTCGCTAATTTACAAATTATTAACAAAATTGAAGATTTTTATTATATATTTTTACAAAATTTAACTCTTCAATTTAAACTACAGTTGACATTTTTGCATATTTCTGTCTACTGTAATGATAGAAAAATGCAAAATTGTCAATTGTAGTCTAAATTGAAAAGTCAAATTTTGTAAACAGAATTATCATAAAAATCGTCAATTTTGTTAATAATTTGTCCACGTCTGTATTTACCAAACATATGGATAAAAGAAGTACTTCATATCATCAAATTCTCTTCATGTAATGAGAATCTCAAAGGCAGACAAAATTTTAGATAACAATTTTGAAATTTGTGGAAAGAGTAGCGATTTTCCAAAATGCCATTTAAATTTACAAAAACGTTAGTAATTCTTATATTTCTTAACCAGATTGGATTAAACTTTCTACAGAGAATATTTATATGCAGCATTATAAATGTAAAAATGTTCAGGTCTCTAGTTTGAAAATTTTAGGAAATTGAAACTTCACTTCAGTGTATTCTTATGTTAATATTTAATTTAAATACACATTTATTAATTTATGTATAATATGTAACAGAAACAAAGACACATTAGAAACTATTACATACATAAAACAGAAATATAAGTTAAAGAATTTATCCCCGTATGAGCAAACGCTTGTTGGGAGTTCAAAACCGCACTGTAGATAAGCAGAAAGAAGAAGATAAAATAAACAAATTAATATAAGCAATAAAACAGCACTGATTACACAAATAAGAGCCTATATGATAAAGAATAATCACAATTGAAAACGTTCATAACCAATATTTACAAGTATAATAATATAAGACTAATAGCCTATTAGCAATTAATCATCTAATCTTATATTAAGTTCTCTTAATAATTTCTTTAATTTTAAGTTTAAATTTTATCATACTTATGTTAACTGAAACAGGGTACTGAGAACTTAATTTGTTGTAAAGTTTTAAGCAGCAATTGAAGCCATGTTTCATATCAGCAGCCATTGAACTTTTGGATTCTGGTAAAATGAAATAATATGTTTCTTCTCGTATTATAATCATGCAAATATTTGTTGAAAATTTTCTTGTTCTTATGAAAGAAAGTCAGTAATGTGTATGTATATATAAGCTCCAATTTGAAAACGTAAAAATCCAAATATGAAGTTTAGTAGGGTAATCAAGAAGTTTTTTTCAGACAAATTTTGATTATTCTCATTTGTAGTAAATCCATCGACTTTCTTATGGATATAGAAACACTGCTCCAACCAACAATGCCATAACGTAATACATATTGCACAAAGGATAAATAAAATTAATCTTAAAATATTAATAGGGAGGTAAGAACGAAGTATAACAAATCTATATATAATTTTTGGTAATTTATTACATAAAAATGCAATATGTGTGTCCCATCTAATGTGCTGGAAAATTATCATCTATTACTACGTAAAACTGTTATGTTTCTATATCCACTGCCTGTACAAATGACGTTCGTAATGTAACGTTTCCATCCCTACATTACTAACTTGAATCCACGGAATCTGTCTCCTTAATCCGTGCTCTAATTATGACCTTAGCACATATTCAACAAAATAATGTCATACCAGGAGTTCCTAGTAATTGTCATTGTGTTGTTGATCAATTTTAGAGGCGCAGACTGGAATAGATCAATGTCTGTTCCATGAAGCGTATATTTCATGTCGAACTACGAGTAAAGGCAGGCTATTCAATATATATCTACGAATGCATTTAGATTAAATTTAATTGATATGCTGTGAGTATGGAATACTATTCAAAACGGAAGTTGGTAGATACAATATGTACAATCTATTTCATGAATATTGTCACGTTTTGAAGTAGTTTACATCCAATACTTCATTTCTTTCCCACTGCTATGCTAGTAAGAACACAAGGCACAGAAAGAGCCATTCATATGAGTAGTGGCGTGCCGCTGTGCCTCTGAAATGTTGGCATATATCGCAAACGAGTTATAATTTGTGTGATGACGCCGCAGCTGCTACTCTAACATGAACACCACTGAAAACCGGAATACACAATACAGGCGAGTGCACGTGCACAGTAGGGGTGGGTGTAGAAGACGTAGTTGCGGTATAGTACGGCTAAAGAACGAGACGGAATTAATGGAATCTAGTGAACCTCATGCATATGTATTGGGAGGACGTTTGTATAATAAAATATTTTTAACAGCTATGAACGCCATGTTTAAAGGAAGCTTGAGATCATTGTGGTAGATCTATTGGAAGTAGAAAGACTGCCTAGAGGAGTGGATTTTTTATATCATCAAGAATAATGTATATTTAGTCGATTATTTTAAGACTCTCCATCGATTGGGTACTTATTTACCTTCGGTGAAATTGGTGGCAACAAGATAATGTTTTGGCGATATGAACCGAGTATTAAGAGATTGTACATCAAATCGACGGCCCAGTTCAAAAGAGAAACAATTAAAATTTAAAGTTTTGAGACACCTGCATTATAGAAAGCTGTGAAAAATCAAAGGATCGTTGAAATTACTGCAAATTAAAATGATTGTTTTATATGTATTATAAGTTTCAAATTAGAATGATGTTGACTGAATTATTCACAGCAACATGAAGCCTTAAAATTCAGGTTTCTCAAAAATTCAAATTTTGAGTTGTTTCCCTTTTGTACTAGGCCGTCAAAATGACGTCTAACAATTTTACCCATAATATATGCAGATACTGAAACAGTTTGTAAATTTGATTTGCTGTCCCAAATAGTGTTTTGTAATTAGTCGTTGTTAACTTGATTTCGTGACGATGCAGCTTCATTCTCCAGAAATTGCAATCCGTCATTGGGACGATCGAAATCCTCATGCAATTGCTGAAATAGAACACCAGCAAAAATTTCAGCTGCAAAATAAACAGAGGAATGTTAAAGTGGTTTTTGGCCGGACATTAAAATAATTTGTTGAAGGTGTTTCAACTGACGGTGTAGCTGCATTTTGCAGTGTCAGTGAATCAAAGTATACGAAGTATTGCAGAGGTGTGCTCATAAGACATTTGTCCGGTCCACAATGCTGCATTCTTCGGTCTCCAGAAATGTATTAAGTGTGTATGGTTATATGTCTCAAAATGTGGTATGTAGACTGATATGTGTGTGAAAGTATGAAGTATATGAATATGAGGGAACAAGGTTTCAATTAAAGATTCCCAGATGTGGAATATATAAAGTCTTGCAGAGGCGATCTAAAGTTTTTTCTGTTTGTATTATATTTTATGTTACAATTATTAGCAAAATAAATAAATAAATAAATAAATAAATAAATAAATAAATAAATAAATAAATGAATGAATAAATAAATAAGTAAATAAATAAATAATTAAGTAAATAAATAAGTAAGTAAGTAAGTAAATAAATAAATAAATAAATACGTAAATAAATAAATAAATACATAAATAAATAAATAAATACATAAATAAATAAATACATAAATAAATAATTAAGTAAATCCGTTTCTATATTTACATGAATTTCTACAGCTGTGTTCACTAAAATTCATCGGTGTGGGGGAGGTACATTGTCTTCGTCTGCCAGGCTGTATATTGAAGTACTGACAGAGTGAGGCACACAAGAGAAAAGTAACAGATCTATAGACCAGCCAAGTTCCCGTTACCGACGGCAAGAGTCCGAAGTATTGAGCTGGTTGCATGTATCCTGGTTATAGCGATAGCAGCGACCTCATCTCCAATCGGTAGTAAGAAGTTGGTGGGTCTGTCCCGCGCAGTAGGTTAACAAGGAAATACTGATTACATCACAAAAGCCAAATTACGACAGCTTCTAATCGGCAAGAGGAAAACCAATATTGTTTTTAATTGAGATATTAACTTTTATTTTTTTTTTGAAGTAACTAATATAAATAGGATGGCTGTTTAATAAGCTTTCAGAACTCTTTACACTTCATAAAGTATGTTGTGAAGAAGAATACGACCACCGATGTAGTTCAGGCCGTTGAGGTGTTTGTCTGCTGATCCAAATTTGGGGTCGGGTGTGGTTCGATACCCTCTTGAGCTGATTACCTGGTTGGTTTTTTTTTTTTCACTGTTTTCCTCAACAGTAAAGCGTATGTCAGGAAGTTACTTGACGAATTCTTGTCCACATCTTGCAAAATATTATATCGCTGTCACTAATTTTACCAATGCTAAATATTAGTAGTTGATACAACGTCATTAAATGAACAATTAAAGCATTTTTATACAGAACAATGAGTAGTCTAAATCTCACCGCAACTGTCATCTACTAACCTTCGGACAAACCGCGCACGGAACATATTCTGTGGCGGACGTCGGCTCTGACGTTACACAAACACAGGTGATGTCCTATTTTTCTAAATGTAAATTATAATGAAAAGACAATATTTTATAGTGGAATTGCCTTGGTTTTGTCCACTACAAATACAACTCCTTCATCGCCGAGATTTGAACTCGGGTCTGTGGTCGTCATAAGCCAGAACTCTGCCAACTAAAATACCCAAGGTGACGTTATTTTCCTCCATGTCCTTTTTCACCTTCTTTTTGACAGACATTCAAATTCGAATTCAAATGTCAAATTCAAATTTATTCATAATTTACATTTGAAATGGTACATTTGAATAGATAACGTAATTTCCCATAACTATGGTCCAGGCACCCAACTATGGTCCAAAACGCATTATTTACTACTTAGTCCTCCAAGAGTTCGGTGTTTGCCATTTAAGGCGCCACTATGGTGGAATTATGTTCCCCATAGATACTTCTATCTACCATTACACGTGGCAATGATATGGATGCTTAACAAGGTCAGTGTGCATCGTTCTATTAAATGTGTGAAGACACGAAATCATTCACTTTGTGTTTGTCTGTTTTATTAAGCTCTCCTCTGTAGAACTGGTAAATTATAGATATATGATTCTTTGTACAATTAAACCTGGCTATATAGTGTTTACTTTCACGTAATAATTAGACTGGCAGAGGTTAAGAACTCTGCGTGAAAAATGTTTAACCTCAAGTCTACAAGTCAGTCCTCAACTATGTACCACAATTTTTCGTGGACCGTAGTTGTATTTCATTTTGAAATATTTGTTTTAATGAAATGTGAACAATTTGATTATTTACTTCTGCAAATACGGTATCTCAGTATATTCTAAAACACCATTTAACATTATAGCCTAGTAAATAAAGAAACTGGCTGTTCCAGCATCAATGGTACTAGCACAAATAATGGTCCGGTAAAACAAAAATTTCAAGGTAGAAAGATCACAACCGTCCCTGTAAGTGGCTATGAGAGCGATGAAATTGAATTGAATACAGATTATGATGTTTCAGTTTCCGGTGTACTCTCCATATTTACAGACAGTGAGTCAAATGTGGAAAAGAAGACGAAATATGTTAAAATAATGCTAAAGGCACATAGTTATATGGTAGTTACTTATGAGGAGGAATTGTGGCCAGGGAAAGTTTTGGAAGTGAAGAACAATGGAGCTGTTGTTTCATGTATAGTAAGAAGCGGCAATTACTGAGAGGAGGCAATATCCGCTATTAGTAACATCTGGGTGGCCACAAAATCAGTTGAACATTTGGACGACAATTGAAACAATTTGTAAGTTTTTACACCTTTTAATTATATCCATTGTTTGGCGTTGAAAATAATAGCGCAAGTGATAATAAAAAAGAGTTTTTTTTCTGGGAAGCAATGTTTTCTTCATTTCATAATGGGTTTTCTGATTCTCACCTCATAAAAAAAATTGAGCAACTTTAGGAGGCCCGATATTTTTGCCGGTGAGTGTAGTTGTTCATTATTGCAGGAAAATACTTTCAGATTTCACTTGTTTATTGTGTGTTTATGCAATGTGTGCTAATAAAAAGAATCCATGTACTTTTCATTTATTTTTAATATTTCTGTGCTAGATTATGTTTCTACCCTTAAATTAGAAACTCAATTTATTGATTTACGAATAATTACAGATCCAGCTATAGTCCATTCATGCTTTCAAACATGAATATATGAGTGAACCATAGTTGGGCAACTCAGAATACAACTATGTACCAATGCTTATCATTTTTTCAACACTTGTAATTAAATAATTTCCAACACATATGTCAATATTTATTTAATATACACTTACAAGAGTCCGAAGCCAAAATTTCGCTTAATCTGGATGAATAGTATTGAATATACCAAGAAAAATGTGACAAATGTGGACCATAGTTAGGGGAAACTACGGTACCTGAAATGTGTTCGTGCTAGTGTACAGTCCAGTAGAGCCTACATAAATGTTACAGACATCAATAATAATGTTGATGATAGTAATAATAATAATAATAATAATAATAATAATGATAATAATAATAATAATAATAATAATAATAATAATAATAATAATAGTAATAAGAGAATAACAGTGACGGAGATAATACAAAGATAGTAATACAAATTAATAAATAATTATAATGAAATAAAACTATTAACGATAATAAAATAATAACTGTAAGAATGATAAAATAAAATATAAGAACCACTTAGCGAGAGTTAGCACAATTTATATAAGCATAGAATAACCAGAAAAAAATAACGAACTCGAAATCAACAAAAAAGTTCGTTGTATCGCAGACGACAGCAACCGCCATATTGATATTGTGTTATGCATTATTGGTAGGAGGGGGGAGACCAAGGTCTACATCCTGATGTTCTCTTCGAATCTTCTAACTACAATAATGGGAAGTTAATGCTGAAAAGCAAAGTATCTACCGTTCATTATTACCAGGATAAATACAATAATAATACTGAAATATATTAATCAATTTTCAGTTACAGGTCTCTCCTTTGGTGCAAAATATTTTGTGAATGGCTGGGAAAATATAAATTTTAAGAACTCTCTAGTGAAAGAGGTAGTGACAAGTACAAGAAATTTATTTGTGGCGATGCTAAGAAATCACTTATGTGGAAAAATACATTGCT
This sequence comes from Periplaneta americana, assembly GCF_040183065.1. Classification (NCBI taxonomy): domain Eukaryota; kingdom Metazoa; phylum Arthropoda; class Insecta; order Blattodea; family Blattidae; genus Periplaneta; species Periplaneta americana. The sequence continues at coordinate 184,050,589 of NC_091117.1, read as the reverse complement.
ATTAATTAAGAAATTTATTTGTGGCGATGCTAAGAAATCACTTATGTGGAAAAATACATTGCTATTAATTAAGAAAATGATCTATTTATATTTATTGCAATGTTTTGTCTTATAGGTTACATACATAATATAAATACAATAAATATCAGTAACATATAATTTATTTTATTTTATTGGGTTATTTTACGACGCTGTATCAACATCTAGGTTATTTAGCGTCTGAATCAAATGAAGATGATAATGCCGGTGAAATGAGTCCGGGGTCCAGCACCGAAAGTTACCCAGCATTTGGTCGTAATGGGTTGAGGGAAAACCCCGGAAAAAACCTCAACCAGGTAACTTGCCCCGACCGGGATTCGAACCCGGGCCACCTGGTTTCGCGGCCAGACGCGCTGACCGTTACTCCACAGGTGTGGACAGTAACATACAATGCTATTAACACTTAAAATAATAATAAAATGAAACAAATATCATACAAACATTTTTGCTTTATTTTTAAACTTAGGAATGTGTAAATTGCTTAGGTCTGAATTATTTTTCAATACTGAATTGTATAGTCTTGGTCCATAATTCCTACTGTGTCTTAATCCAGCCGTAGTGTGGCATTTAGGTTCTGCCAAAAGAGTTGGGACATTTCTTCTGGTGTTATGTATATGTTTGTCAATTATACAATGCATTCGATTTTTGTGAAAATAAATTAGTAATGTATGTATGTATGTATATTTGCTCAATATTTAGTACTTGGAATTCAGAATAAATAAATTATGTCGGATAATCAAATGGTTAATGCAGACAAATTACTCATTCAAATTGAAAACTCATCCCTTCATACCTTTACAGTTAAAGTAATTAAAAGGTAAAATCATGTTGGAAATATCTATAAAATAGGATAAAAAATATAATGGAGATAAAAAAAGCATATCAACTATGGTAGTAGATAGCATGCAACATAACTTCTTAATGTCTTCAGTATACAGGAATTGAAACGTTTCACTCATATCGTAAAAATAATAACTCCTTTGCCAAATACAATTTATACGCACATTTAAGCGATGGGCAACATTTAGAAGGGACTTAGCTTAGATTTCTGGCACTAAAATTTACAGAGATGTTGTGTTAGATCTTTATGCTCGCGTGATAGTTCTCTTATCCTGTCCACTAGAGATAAAAATATACACTGTTCTTTCCAAGTTAATTTCTTGTGTTACTAAAAATAAAACAACCCAGTTGTAGGAGAGCCATATCATACAGAGTTAGCAATCATTCTAGGAGAAGTTCTGAATCCTAAGCTTAAGTGTTGAATGGCTACAGAAATTTAGTATAGCTGCGTTCAGTTGAAAACCTATTCGCAAACATAAGGAACATGTGGAAGAATATGAAGTTCGACAAAAGCGAGGCTTTGCAGCCAATCGCGCAAATGGATGGGATATAGAAGAGCTCTGACTTACGTAACCTCTCGTGTACATTAAGGATGGAAACGACTTGGTTGTACTTCTAATAAACAGGGTGATTCACGAGGATTTACCGTCCTTTACGGAGCTTATTTCCGAAGACATTCTGAGCAAAAAAGCCATATAAACATTTGTCCTAATCTCAACATTTCCAGAATTACACTAATTTGAAGTTATTTGTAAAGTACCATTATTCTGGAGTTTTAAGGGTAAAATAATATTACTGATGAAGAATTAACTATTCAGGAGTATCATTTCTATAATGAAGATAAAAAGTGTTATGAATTCCATAGTTGCTTCATACAGAATTTCTTCCCTATTTTTAACTATAAAATTACATTTTCTTACGCATTTATGACAGTAATTGTTGCAAATCACGCTACTCTTGTAATTTCTTTAAGACTGTACATTAGGATGCATAGTTAAACTGCAAAGAATCAAGTTCTTAAAGTCGTATGATTTGTAACAATTTTTGTGATAAGTGCGTAAGAATGATGTCATTTTTAGTTAAAAATTGAAAAATAAAATCTGTACAAAGCAATTAGCAACACATCTTTAGCTTCATAACACTAGAAAATTAAAGAAATAACACTTCTGAATAGTTCATTCTCTATTTTTAATATTTTTTTACCCATAAAACTAAATAAAAAAGTATTTTCCTAACAACTTCAAATTAATGTAACTCAGAAAATATCGGGATTAGGACATATGTTTATATGACATTTTTTTTTGCTCAGAATGTCTTCGAAAATAAGCTCCGTAAGTGACGGTAAGTCCTCGTGAATCACTCAGTATGATGGTATGGATTAGGATACTTAAGGGGAATTTGTTGCCAGACAATGTGAATTTTTTAAAAATATAGTGTATCCCAATTGAAACGCCCTAATTTTATTGGCCTGTAACTCCGGGTTTATGTGACACAGCGAAATAAAATGTACATTGAAAGCCACAATCACATGGGTTTTTACAAACAAAAAATCAAAGCACCTCTACATGCCATTCACTGTAAGCTCTGCAAAAAATTAAATTCCTACAACCATATCATGCATTAGAACACATCACAAATTAACTCTTGTACCTCATGAGGAGGCTGCCTACCCCAAATCCGGACGTTATAACGATTAACGTTAAGTGGAAAGTCGGCTCTTCCCAAAACATTACCAAGGACAAAAGGACATTATCGTTATCGATGCAATCCAGCATGTCTTCCGCTCCGTTCGGTTTTGTCGTCGGGTTGCAATTCGTGTATACTGGGGACAGAACATCTAGAAGCTTGGAGACGGTTACTTTTAAGCGGTCCGACCACCCCCTCCTCCCGCACTAGCAGGTACGGTACCATTCAGCTGCAAAACATTTTCTGAACAGACGTTATTGTATTGTGAGAGCGCAGCTGGATCAGTGAAAGTAAGTGGTCAACGTTTTCAGTTTGTAGTGCAACGAACAATTCTGCTGTGTGTGGGTTCTTCTGTAGTGACGTCACTGAAGCCTCTAGTTGTTCTGTCCTCGGTATAAAAGCCGTTCCACCATAGTCGAAGCATGACCTAGTTATCTCGCGCAGGTTATGTGGGCGGAAGCACGTGGAAATCTTACGGTCCACAGAATATCCAAGGTCATACTTCAGTCACCATGGAACGGCTTCTAGCAATTGAACTTTGTAGGCATACAGCCTGAGTCGCTTATGAAGAACCCTATACACAATTGATTTTGATTTGCACAGTTCCTGCGGAGCTCTGCGAATGGATTTCCGGGGGTTTGTTTCAAAACCTTCTTAGTCACTGATCACGTCTCCAAAAACGCAGCTTTCCATGCCTTAATTCTCTTCGCATCAGATGGATCCCTGTTGTACATCGCACAGAAGCGTCGTTGCACCGTAATGATGAAATCTTTTCGCATAAACTTTCTTTCCATCAGACGTCATTTTCACATCTGTCTGTAAACACCGCTAACTGCCGTTGCTCATGAAATAAAAAATTTCACCGAAACTTGGGGAGGTATCTTACCATTTCCCACTGGAAAAGACAAAGATCTGGCCAGATTAATTTGTTACCAGAATTTGAAATTAGGGACTTTGAATTAGGACATTTAATATAACTACGTTTTATTTTGTCTTATTGTTAGCTTAGGTTATAATATTCTTATCTACATGAACTTTTCCCTATTATATCCTCTTGCTAGTCAACCCTTTCTGACCTGAATTTACGGCTGCACAAAATCATAGACACACTATGGAGAAAAAAAAACAAGGAGATGGTCAAGGAACTGGCGGGTGCTACACTCTGTCGGTAAAGAACGAAACTACTTCTGAGGATACAAAATATAATCATCAGGCAAATCATATGGTTCAGAGAGTACAGAAATGTTAGTGATTCCGAATGTACTCATTCGAACAGAAAGAGTTAAATATGCATTAAAAGTTCTTACACATTAATTTACTTTTGAGAAAAATTAATAACAGAATTTTATTAAGCTTCCGTTAACAATAACAGTACATGCACGTGAATTGTCACAATTTGCTCTTTTCCTACAATTATGATTAAAAAAATTAATGTCATAGATTAAATATAATAGAAGGCATTCTTCACAAAGGAAAATGTTATTTTAGGTATTATGGTCTTCGGGAACATTTGAATTTATTAATTTAAAAAATATATATATTTTTCTGTCATATAGTGGCATCTAGGTCAGAATAATATTAATAAACAGAGTGTCTCAGGAGGAACGCAAAATATTTCAGGATAATGTAGTTTGGGTTATCCTACGTCGATTTAAACTGCTACACCTATGTCCGATGTCTAGTGGTTGGGGAGAAATTAAGGGAGAAATACTGGAACGTCTTGCAGTTCCGTATATTATACTTGACGTGTTACACCAGATCTTTTGCACACGGCAGTATCTGGGCACCGCAACGCCTGCGTAACATATACAACGAAAACACGTTCACTTGACATTTATTTCGAGTATTCGCATAGTGAATATATAGGCACACTTTTTGTTGTTCATAAATTTTGTAATGACAATGCGTTGGATACTGTTGTAGAATGCAGACAACGTTTTCCCAATCGAAGGGTTCCATCTGGCTGTGTGCTCTCCCGTGTTTACCGGTATGTTATCTGAAACTGGAAAGCTACCAAGTGTCTCATTGAAGTCGGAAAGAGAAACGGTAGCGGTACCTGATAGAATTTACAATTTATTTAATTTATAAGAAGGGCAAGCTTAATAATTTTTCTTGCGTAATTATTTTATTTTCTTACCGAGTTCGTATTTAATTATGAAATAAACTTATTGAAACAACATACGATCCCTCAATTTCAATAGGCTACTGTATCATATCTAAAAAAAACCGTCTATATATCAGGTTAAATCGATAGGTTAGCCCAAACTACATTATTTTGAAGTATTTTACATTTCTCCTGAGACACCATGTTTTTCATTAGCATTATTATATATCTTGTAAAATAGACTGCAAATTTCATGTCTGGCTCAAATAGTTTTTTTTTACAAAGTGTACCAATAATTTGGAATATGTAGATTTCGGAAAACAGCATTTGAAATTAAATGTATATTATTTGTCATTATGGCGCCTTGATTTGAATAACCATTTTACTGAATATAAATAGGTCTACTATAGGATTATGTAACAAATACACAGAATCTTTCAGAAAAGAATGCTAATACAAGTACTATTTTTACCTTGTTAACGACCAACATCCCTTAATAGATATTTTCATGACAGATAAAACAAGACACACAATAAATTCTCTTGCCCACATCCAAATGTCCTTAAATTTTGTTCACTGTAATCGATAGACAACTCCCTGTCCGCAAAACTGGTTTTATGAAACTAGTTTATCTAATTATTTGGAAACTTTGTGTCACATTTTTAAAACTATTCTCCGAAAATTTTATAAACTGTAACTTCACTCCTTCAGTTTTTTTTAACCGTGGTAAAATACTTTCATGACAATTTGTAGGTAAGCATAAGTAAATAAAAAAACAGTGTTATCATTTCCAGAACTATATTTTGTTTACTATTAAAACATGTATTTGTAAGACGTTAATTTTGAGTCGGTTATTTCTGAATTAAACTGTATATTAAAACATCCTGAGTTATGTGATCTTCAACATAATTTTAGTTATGTGATCTTTCGCAACTGCAGAGGTTATATCAGCGTCGCCGGTGTGCCGGAATTTTGTCCCGCAGGAGTTCTTTTACATGCCAATAAATCTACTGACACGAGCCTGTCGCATTTAAAAACACTTAAATGTCATCGATCTGGGCCGAGATCGAACCCGCAACCTCGAGCATAGAAGGCCAGCGCTATACCAAGTACGTTACCGAGGCCGACTAGTCATTTCATGACACAGTGAATCTTACGAGCAAAGATTCTGATGGGGGCAGATAAAGTTATTTTTTTCTTTCACCATATTAATAATGTCAAAAGAAGTGCTTATACAAATTTTGGCCACTCTAACGCAATTACGAGGGCCGTAAAAAATAAGTTCGCCAAGGGCCGTTAACAGAAAGAAAACACAATTTCATCTTGAAAAAATTTATTGCAATAAACAGAGCAATTTTTGAGCTATTTTAAACATATTCCCCGCCAGAATTGAGACATTTGTCATATCATGGGATCGACAGAGACGTGCAGACGGCTGTCAAACGCTGGTTCCGATCCCAGGGGGCTGACTTCTAGGACACAAGGATACAAAAACTGATCCCATGGTATAACAAATGTCTCAAATCTAGAGATGGATATGTTGACAAATAGCGCAACAATTATTGCTGTATCTGTTTCAATAAATCTTTTCATGCAATTGTACTGTTTTTCTGTAAACGGCCCCATAACATTGAGTGCAATTAGTTACCACTGCCACCGAATATTTACCCATTTGCAGTGTGAATAAATACATACATAGAGAGAAAAATCACTTTCTGGACGGCCTCATAATTGCGGTCGAGTGACCAAAATTTGTATAAGCCTTCTTTTGACATTATTAACATGGTGGAAGAAAATAAAGTAACTTTTTTTATCTGCTCCCATCAGAATGTTTGCTTGTTAGACGTAGGGTAATCGACATGTGTAAGAAGACGCCTAGCTGGAGGTTAGGATAGAAGATCGACATAGGTTGCAGTGTTGAATTGCAATGGATTCCTCTAAAACAGCGTTTCTCAAACTTTTTTGAAGTGGGGATCACTTTTTAAAGTCAGAACAGTTCCGCGGACCACCTTACTCTTGTTCCCATCGAAAGCAAATTTATCATTTTCGTAGCATATTTTAATGCCAGTATACTTATATTTTAAAATTGAATTAAGGTTCGGTACTTTGGTCCTCTGTTATGAATTCGGGTGGTCCCTGGCTGAGTTACAGACTCGGCGCCAGATGTGCAGGGAAAAGATGTCGAGAAACACCACGTATATAGTGCTTTAAATCCCTCTTTTGTTGCTGAGAGTAGAGTGGGAAGTCGATAGACGGGTAGGGTAATAAATTTCATAAAATGTCAGTACTGAGAGAAAAAGTGAAATTCGATTGCCATGTGTCATTTCCAAACTCTAAGAGTGCTATTCATAGACATTTCGCAGCACGCGCTACGAGCGTACTAAGCTAGCCCCGGCTATCCACTGGTTACTAGTACAGAATTCAAATCATATCCTATCGCTAACACTGGTTTATGAATACGAAAAACGCTGATCATCCACTGGAAACCCGCGCTAAAAATGTCTATGAATACGGCCCTCGATTTTAAGCTGTAGTGTGATACGTAATTCGTTTGAATTTTATTTTTCCTCCTTTTTTTTTTTAAGGACCACAAGGGCAGATCTCGAGGACCACAGGTGGTCCGCGGACCATAGTTTGAGAAACGCTGCTCTAAAACAACCTCTGCATTTTGGAGCGTCTACTACATCATACTGTTTACATTCATTTAGGGATCTTATATACGGTTTGCTATTGCTGCATGTAAAAACTTTTTGTTTTGGTTTGGTTAGTCTGCTGTTTGTGAAGTTCAACTCAACTGTTAACGTAACATCTCTAAACATTAATCTTCCGCAATAACTCCACTTAAGTCAAATAAAGGACACAAGAACATGTCGTAAAATAAATACGGTCTCCCCAACGATTCATTGCAATTGATTCGAGCGGATATGCAAGCAAGTATATGGCTGTAAACAATGCTATGTCTCAGTTTATAGAGTCCAGTAAACAAATTTATGAAACCAACGAATTCATATGTAGGCTATGTGTTTCTCCCAAAGTCTTGAAGTAATACTGTAGATATGTTATTTTCTAAACAGTTTCAATTTTCTGGAAAGCCACAAACATAGTTTGGGATTTAGCATGTAACAAAGATTTATTTTCCTTTAAAATAATAATATCTTGCACTGTCATAGAAGAATGGACACTTTCTGGAGACTATACATCACGACAAAACTGTCGTTTTTATGTCAAGTGAAGCTATAAGCATTCCAAAATGGGAGTTTGAGGTAAATTTTACTGGGATATGATAGATTTCGTTGATCGAACAGAGTTGGTCATGGTACCAATGATGCTGTTCCATTCTTAGTTAATCTATATATAAGGAGTTCCGAGGCAAAGATAAAAATCATTAACACGTTTTATGACATGACTAGAAATCTTTTAACAGGGTATGTCACTGTGTTTTATTGAACATGCATACATACATACATACATACATACATACATACAGCCCACACCTGTGGAGTAACGGTTAGAGAGCCTGATCACGAAACCAGGTGATCCGAGTTCGAATCCCGGTCGGAGCAAGTTACTAGAGATGGGATAAACTGATCTTTTTAAGAAACAGTTTCAACTGTAACTGTTTCATGAACGAAGCTGTTCCAAAATAACAGTTTCAAAGAAACAGTTTCATAAGAATATTTTTACAACCTCAGTGCCAACTTTTCCAAGTGTTCCAACTGTTTCAACTTCTCATCTGCTTCAGGAACATGTTTCTTAGACAGAACCATTTTATAATGGAAAAGAATTCTTCCCAATGACACTGAAGCAATGGATACATATTTAAATCTAGCAATATTTACCATGCAAAGTTTGGTGATAGAAAATTAGAGAAAAATGTAGTTATGTATTGAAATGTATTGAAATGCCAATTATGAATAATATGTTAACTGTAAATTCACTGGTAAATTAATTAATTAAATTGTAATATAAGCACTTATGTATTAGCAGCCTTAGAACACTGAGGCCGATGAATTCTTTAATTAGGAGACTTTTTAGGGAATTTGATTCATACAATTAAATTTTCGCGATCCTACATAGGCTACTGTTGCACAAAGGCAGTGTGGAACACGGATAATATTATATCTACTTTCGATTGGAGGTCAATGATAGCGCTACATATGCCTTTTGCAGACAACAAAGAGGAAAACTGTTTAGAAATTGATTTCTGTTAAGTCTTATATTCTGGTGGGGCTAATGGCTTTGTTGAGATTCGAATTAATATACACGGCTGGAACATAAACAGACGATTATCATGGACAGATCATACTCTGTATACCGGTACATAATTAGGAAGTGGAAAAACCGATTTTGTATATGGACGAGATGCGGATAGATAGGCCTACCAATTTAACTTTTCCCAGGTGCTGGCACGATAAAAATGTTACTGTAGTTTGTGTGGCTATAAATTACATTTTAGCTGCATGTTTTTAGTGCCTAATTTGATAAATTCAGGACCAATTTTAGATGCCTAAAAGTCAGTTTTCAATGCCTAAAAATCCAAGGTCTAGTCTGTGGAAAAAATTAGGGCTTAATGTCACTAATATCCTCTCTATTCGGTGAGGGTGAGGATGGTGTTGCACTACGATGGTCTTCGAATTCAGTCGCTGCCGAGAAATGTGTCTCGTCTGGATTACCAGGAGCTACAGACACTTTGCTCAAATTCCTGGGCTTCACTACATGTTGAGGAACTTCATAGCTTCAAAAATGTGATCATTTTACTATGTGATCGCTGCAATTACCAGGATCTGCACATCGAAAACGTGGAATTTTCCCACGTTTGACGGCAAATTGTTTATTGTTTAGTTAACTGTCCGAAGACAGGTATAAACCTCATTAAGTGACACCAATAAGGTATCACTCATGAGGCAACTAAGCTAGAAGATAAAGGGATAGGGTGGACAGTTCGTTTTCCCATCCTTTGCATACATCGCTGACTAGAAACATATTACACTAATGGACTGCAAACTAATCTCTTATAGTAGCCTATACGCCCACATCATCCTCAGCTTTGTTTCTAAAAAGAGTATTATAAGTGAGAATTAATTAGCTCTAATGTAGCATTTCGTAAGCAATCAAATCAACAACTGAAGTGTTGGAAGATAAAAGTTATCAAATTAATCGATAAGATTTTTCAGAAAACATTTTAAAAACGTAATCCCATCTTACCTATAGAAAAAAATGTTTGTAAAATATTTTTAAGAAATTCCCCATTTAAAGGTTTCTAACAGTGAGCTTAGTCTAATTTCCCCATTAGAATCATATAAACCTTTTAAAAATACATTTTTGTGACGTGATGTTTAATCTGGAAAGCCCTCAATTATTGTGGAACATTTTCTATTCTTATCTTGAGATATTTTACTTACCGTCCTGCTTCATTTCTGCACTTATCCCTTTCCAACAACTTTATTCTTCACTAATCAACGATGTATGTAATGGAGGGGGAAAGGAACTGGTCACCCTACCCCATTATCTCCTGGCCTAGTTGCCTAATAAATGATGCTTTTTGTATCACTTGTGAGGTTCAGACCTGTCTTCGGACAGTTGACTAAACAATTACTACATTCCTTTTGCTATGGTACTTGTCTTTTTTATCCCATACAGCAGGATTATTATAAATAGCAGCAATTAATGCATCACTATTCATTTTACTTTCTGCTGTGTACCGATAATACAGAATACAGGCGTCAACAACCAGCGAGCAGGAATTAAAGATTCATTCCGGTAAACTTGTAGGCGCTTGTTGCACGCGTTGACAAGTACGAACCTGTATCCTTTCTGTTCGGACCTCATTAGTTAACATGCAGAACTTCTTGGCGCGGGTAAGCGCGTGTCGGCGCCGGTAACCTGAAACCGGGAAACCAGCGTTCTTTGTGTGCGTACCCGTACGCTGTAAGTGAAATCAAATCATGCATAAGCGGGGACGTCCGAAAACAGTTACAACAGACACAATTATTGTGGCAGATTATGGCAGTGAGTATTTTTCCTCTGATGGTCGGAATATTGTTTGTAAGTTGTGTGGAACAAAAATAAGAGGGGGCTACCATAAATGTTATATAGAACAACATATCGCAACTAAGATGCATAAAAAAACATATTGTATTACATAAACACAGAGAGAGAGGAAAATGTGCCTTGAACGTTTAACTTCAGTTCAAACAGACACAATACCTTTTATCCAGAAAAATGTACGATTTTCAACTCTGTACTATTCGAGATGAACAAGAATGTTCTAGAGGAGACCAAAATGTTAACCCACATAAAGGAAACACTAATACTTCTTCTTGATTTAAATTTGCCCCCGTCATGTCATGCGACGTAGAGAGAGAAATCTTTCCCAACACAAATCATCTTTGGAGGAGAATAGAAGATCTTTTCCAATTGTAAACTTCAAAATGTATATTGTAATTCATTGTAACAAAGCATATGCACATAATGCATAATATAGTCACAATCAATTACCTTTTCATTTACTTGCCCATTGCTAATATTAATTAATTTATTTTTATTTATTTAACCAGGTAGAGATAAGGCCATCAGGCCTTTTCTTCCCCTCTACCTGGGGATTACAACTACAATATTAAGAATACAATTACAATTATAATTACAATTAATATTAAATTTACAAATACAATAAAAATCAAAGTACTAAAAGATTAACTGATTAATAAATGCTAGACAGTTTATTGTAAAAGTTAAGAAGAGAGAAGCATTTCTTTCATTGATTAAATAAAAATTAAACCTACTCTACGTAGTAAGAAAATGCTTAATAAGTTTGCTTTTGAACGCTACTGAATTCCGACAGTCTGTGATGTCACTGGGTAGGGTATTCCACAAGCGCGAGAGCGAGATTGTGTATGATGATGAATACGATGATGTCTTATGTGTTGGTATGGCTAGTATGCGGCTATTTTGCGCGCATGTGAAGAGATTACGATATGATGACAGGTAACTGAAACGGGAGGCAAGGTAGGTAGGTGTAGAAGTGTGAAGGACTTGGAAAAGGAGAACAAGAGAATGAAAATTTCTACGTTCGTTAAGCCGTAGCCAGTTTAGAGTTTGGAAGGATGGGGTAATGTGGTCAGCGCGACGGACATCGCAGACGAAGCGAACACAAGAATTATGAACACGTTGTAATTTTTGCGACTGGTTGACATTGAGGTCAGTCAGTAGAAAATCACAATAATCGAGGTGGGGCATTACTAGTATTTCCACTAGTATTTTCTTGAGTGATAGCGGAAGGAATTTTCGAATGCTGTTTAAAGAATGTAGTATGGAAAGCACTTTTTTGGAAGTATGGGTTACTTGGTTATTCCAGTTTAAATGCTTATCAAAGTAAACTCCAAGGTTTTTAACACAGGAAGCAAAAGGGATTATTGTGTCGTTTAACTTGACTGGAAGAGCAGGAGTAATATTGCATAATAGACGTTGATGTCCCACTAGAATTGATTGTGATTTTCTTGCATTCAGAGTCAAACCAAACTTTCTGGCCCATGCAGATATAGATTCAAGGTCCTCGTTAAGATTGTGTATTGCGTCATTGTGTGAGTCAGGGATTGTATGGATATAGATTTGTAAATCGTCTGCGTAGAGATGATGCTTACAGTGCTGTAGAGTCGAGGGGTATGCATATGTTGTGTATAGTTACGTTCATATTACTGGAAAAGATATTTGGTTTGTATAATTTACGATTAAATGTGAAATTTATTCTACAACGCTGTGTCCGTCAGTTCACTACGTTAGCTACTGTTGTCATGCCAGGAGAAGTCGCCTGAAGTACTTAGACGGGGCGGAGGGGAAACAGTCGCGCATGCGCACCGCGTTGTTCACTGCAATATTCCTGTTTCACAAACATCTACTGCACTTGTCTATGAGTCTTTGCGACTTTGTGAAAATAATAGTGCGGTTTTTATTGTAGTGTTTTATTAGTTTCAACAAGACAATTGTTTTCAGTATACCGCAAATCTTTGTATTGCTTTAGTTATCCTTTGCTTTTCGTGTTAATAGTGTTGATAATAATATATTTAATAGAATTTATGTTATTGTATACTGTTATTTAGGTTTATAACAGTTTTTTGTTTATTGTAAATATGTCGACAAAGAGGAAACAAGGATTGACAATCTATAGCGAAGAAAGGAATATTATTAGAAGTGCAAAATAATTCTGTGATGAAGAAAAAGAACAACAGTGCCTTTGCATTCCTCTTACGAAACCTACAGCAAAGGTAGAAAAGTACTCTAATTTTTCCACAAGAACAATACAGCGCATAAGGAATGAAATGAAAGACTGCACAGAAGAAAGTGTGTTGTCGACACCTGAGGGAGAAAAAAGAAAAAACGGAAACGTCCAGACTACCGAAACGCAAATGTAGATGACTTCGACGGGAGATTGACAAAAAAAGATGTAATTGAGAATTTTTATTTGAAAAAGAAAGAGGGCCACCGGCGTAGCTCAGGAGGTAGCGCGTTTGCCTGCTGATCTGCAGTTGCGCTCGGGAGTGAGTTCGATTCCCGCTTGCGCTGACTACCTGGTTGGGTTCTTTCCGAGGTTTTCCCAAGCGGAAGGCGAATGTCAGGTAATCTATGGCGAATCCTTGGTTTCATTTCGCCAAATACCATCTCGCCATCATCAATTCAATCGACACTGAAGAAGCTAGTAGTTATTACAGTGTCGTTAAATAACAAGTAAAAAAAAGTAGTACCAAGCTGCAACAAACTTATACCCTTCTACAAGAGAAAATTGATTTGAAATGAAAGACAACATTAAGACGAATACTGAAGAAAAAGGATTTCAGGTGGAAGAAGTGTGCAGCAAAAAAGAAAAAGAGGAATCACTGTAAATTAGAATACGTGAAGATATCTACAGCAAATAAGAAAGCTTATGAAAGTGGAAAAACCGATTTTGTATATGGACGAGATGCGGATAGATAGGCCTACCAATTTAACTTTTCCCAGGTGCTGGCACGATAAAAATGTTACGGGAGTTTTGACTACCATAAATGTGTCCAGAACACTCATTGTTGTCCATCAGGATGGGGGCGGTGGGGCTAATGGCTTTGTTGAGAGATTCGAATTAATATACACGGCTGGAACATAAACAGACGATTATCATGGACAGATCATACTCCAGCAATTTTGAAAAATGTGATAATGATAGTCATAGCGACAACACCGAAGATGCGGAAATTTTTGTCTGACTCCGTTCACTTGTAGCCAAGTAAGTGGACTGAAGTTTTCAGGTCAGAGTGTAGCGTAAAGTTCCCCCGTCTCGTCTATCTACTCCCCGCGCCAACTCTTAGCGCGAAGACAGTAGGCTGCCCTTGACCTTGGTTGTATGTATTACGTGAGCGACTGAAAGCGAGTCTACTAGTCAACCCCCCTCCTTCATGTTTACGAGATACAGATGGGTATAACCCGTCACCATTAACCTGTTGTAATATTAATGTAGCTAAACCCCCGGGCCTTAGTTATTACAATTAGTTATTTTCCTATAGCATAAACGTTTTACAATTTGTATACTACTGTACAGTAAATACTTGCCAATAAAATTAAGCTTGCATCATTATAAAGCAACATGCGAATTACAAATTCGAATAGAAATGTTCAACCTCCCCCCCCCTCCACACACACACACACACACATGCACATATAAATACTAATTGATTTCCGCGTTATACAATTTAGTTATTAAATCCTTAATATACATATATCACACTATGAATATAAATCTGGAAAGCTTAGAGCTGTACATGGCATACAATATGTATATTGCAGTTCTAATCCTCTGGCGCCAACTGATAAATGAGGTCATAAGCGTTATTCCATGTAATTTAATGCTATGAAACAGATTTGTTCATAGTTCCTACTTATTAAGCATTATAGTAATACAAATCAGTGGAAATTAAAAACGTGTGAAATAAGTGATTTGTTTTAGTAACCATGCGCTCAAAATTCAAGATCAATAGAAGCGAAACGAAGCAGTTTTCCCCGTGATATTTGTATTTGAAATTGACATCGATCCTCCAAAGGAGACTGAAAGAAAGAAAGAAAGAAAGAAAGAAAGAAAGAAAGAAAGAAAGAAAGAAAGAAAGAAAGGGCGAAAATATAGTTATTACTAAAATTATAAACTCAAAATAAAACAAAAATTGAGTTAAACTTAACAACAAAGAAAAAAAACATACATAGGCTAATAAAAAAAGGGGTAAAAAATTGACAATGTAACTTTGATTCCAAAGAGTTTAGCCTAAATATGTCTTTAATAAAAATTACATTTTATTCAATGTAATACATTTTTAGACAGCTTTAAGTTACTAGATGTCGGAGGAGGCCAATAGGCCTAATCCATTATGTAGATGATGATGAAGATGATGATGATGTAATATATTGTCACAATTGGCATTTAATGAATTTTTCTCTTTCCCACTACGTTCTTTACGTTCTAGCCTAATTTTTTACTTTTTATTTTTTTGGTGGGGATTGCCTATTAATGTCAGCTGTTTCCGGTCTTTTTCATTTTCCGTAGGTTTACTGTCTCTTTTACACTGTAATTAAAGTTTTATAGTTATTACTAAGCTAAGGGCACTTAGACATTAAAAATCCGCTTTAGGCAGTCTAAATGGGCACTATAAATTTTAAAATAGGCACTACAAATATTTATATTAACTTGTATTAACTATCTATTAATATGAGAAAAATTCGTTCTGACACCGGGAATCGAAACCGGGACCTCTCAGCTATGCGTGCTGAAGGGCGCTCAGCGCGTAGAGCTGAGAGGTCCCGGGTTCGATTCCCGGTGCCGGAACGAATTTTTCTCAAATTAATAGATATTTACAGAATGGCTACTTATAGTCATTGATTATTATAGTCAATAATATTAATGAGGACAGCGAGGCCTCATATATATGAATATTTGTATTAACTACTTAACTATTTAAAATTTAAATTATTTCCTGGTCCATGAGTCCTGAATAGTGTGAAATAGGAGTTTCACTGCATTGGAAGTACCAGTTTGTTACTTACTTAACAATGGCTTTTAAGGAAACATTTCTATGCATTCATTTTATGAAATATCTCATTTATTCACTTAAAAATTGAAATCTTGAATATGTTATTTTTCCTGTAATTCATGAAAAAATATTAATAAAATAAAGTAGCAGTATTTATTACAAAATAAGTGCATAGAAACATGCAACTAGCTCATACATACTTGAAGTAAAAATTTCATCCAGATTGATTAATACTAATATTTGTCATAAAAATGTTGGTATTAAATCAATAAAAATAAACTTATGGAAAAGTAGATTTAAAAGTAAAATGAATACTTATGTAACATATAACTTATTAAAATTCTCCTCCGCTACATTCATCTCGTAACTTCAGGGAACCAACTATTGAAAAAAAAAAAGTTACTAGATTTGTATAAAGAATTATTTGATGAAAAAATAATTTTGGCATATCTTTAAAAATGCATATCTCCTTATAGGCTTAAGTTAAAAACATTTTTAAACATATTTGTAATCAGAATTGAACTAAAATTATTTGGGGTATTAAAATATAGACCTACATTCTAAAGACGTAAAATAGCAAATACAAATTTTTGGAAAATTTTCTTGATTTTCAGTGAAGTTTCCCTTTAAGCAATATTATAATACGGATACTTTTATATTCTAAAGCTGCAGATCTGGAAGAACGATATAATCCATAGCGAAGAAAATGAAATAAACAAAAAATAAACACAAATTTAAGAAGTCAGTTAAAAATAAAACACAGTAATGAATAAAATCCTATTCTGGGCAAGATGGAAATGAAAAGGAAGAAATATTGATAAAAATATACCAATATCAAAGAAAATTTCTGCTACAGTATTTTTCAATTAATAAATGGATGATACTGGAGAATGTCAGTGCTGTTATTGCTTTGAAATACTGCGACGAGAGAATGGAAACTCTCAACAGAATGCCATTATCCACAATCATAAATTAATATTCCTCTACCACGTAAAGGTGCTCTTCCAACTTCCAAGTAGCTACGGTACACGACGGAAATGAAATCATGCCGGAGGATTCAGAGAGTTGCTTTGCTGTCATTACCAAATCGTCTGTTATGTCCAGAGGTATAGAAAACGGCCGTGAGAAACGTTAGTGTGCGTGAAGCTTTGAAGAAGCAATCAAATATCTCGATTAACTATTGGAAAAGGAGAAAGATGATGAGCTCAGTGTGAAGTCAAACAATATTATATTGGGAATAAATTCGCCACGATGGCGCCACGATGGCGCTCGGCTTAGAAGTCAAGGGGGCAGGGTTCAAATCCGCTTTTAATCCACCACGCTCTCGTTAAATTACCGACTAAGAACCATACCTACCTTTATTCCGTTATAGCCACTTCTAATTCTTAACGCTCTCGTTATAACAAATTAGAGAGTTTTCGCACTCTCCTGGTAGGATAAACGGTTAACGCTATGTTGACGTCAGTAGTGACGTATTTGGTAACGTATGTTAACGTACGTAAAACTTTGGAAAGAATAATTATACGATATTTCCCGCTCCTTTATCATTTATCATGTCGTGGTTGCTATCAAGGTCCGTCGCTGAGTCAGGTCTTCGCAAGCTGCCATATTTGCGCCAACCCTCAGGTTTGTTTACATTGCGCTATGGTTGGATTGTGGAAGGAATTTGTATTTAAATTTATATATTTCATAAAATAAGTTTCCAAAACAGATATTTCGATAACTTTCGGAGAACGTTCTGCTTGACAACAGCAACCGATGGCGCAAAGATGGCGGACATTAGTGGAATGGGAGGACCTGATTAAGAGCAGTTCGACAGCGACATCTAGAGACCTTGGTTGCTATGATAGTCAATCAATCCTGCTGTAATTTTTTTATTTGATAGCTCAGTGTCTAAGGAAGGCACAGAAAAAATTCGAAATGAAAATCGTTTTTGAAAAATAAGAAAAAAATATACTAACTTCGATGTCATCTGTTCAGAATAAACTTTGATAAGCCGTAATTTTTTTTTTTTTCGTGTTAGATGGGGGATCAAAGCGACAGAAATGTACAGAAAGGAAGAAAATTACTTTTAAAAGTTGTCGTTACTCAAAATATTTACTGGTTACTGAGTTACGACGAGTTGAACAAAGGAGCATTTTCGTTTGGCGGAGTACTCACGAATCAATCTTCTTATCTTCATTGGAACTCTCTGCCGCCTGAAGTCAAGGGCTGCCGAACATTGAATTCTTTCAAATCCAAGTTAGAAAATTATCTTATGACGAGTTGCCAAACTAACTTACTATTATGACAAGTGTTGTATTGCATGTTTCCACGTATTCACATTTTTTTATGTTCTAATGATATTCAACTTATTTTATATTTTTGTTTTCATATTTTCCGATAATGTTATATCTCTAATGTGATAAGTTGAGCTATATATAATCTTAATTTTCCTTATTGTGTGTACTTAGAAATATTGTACTCACTGTATACTTTGTACTGCACTATTTTATTACTACTATTATTATTATTATTATTATTATTATTATCATTATTACTATTCTTATTATTATTATTATTATTATTATTATTATTATTATTATTATTATTATTATTATTATGAATAATTGTCTTTTTTTTGTATGCCTCATTTATTTTGACCTGCTGTTCACATATTATTATGCTTTTTTCTTTCTTTCTGTATGTTATATATTATGTCTGATTTCTTCTTATTTGTTGTTTATTTTTTATTATTATTATTATTATCTTATTCAGTTTTGTGTGTAAAATTGTAGTGTAATTTGTAAATTTGTAGTGTTTTTGTAACGCAGTCTTTACTCCTGGTTGAGTGTTAGAGAAGGCCGTATGGCCTTAACTCTGCCAGGTTAAATAAATCATTATTATTATTATTATTATTATTATTATTATTATTATTATTATTATCTGTTGGAATTTCAACAAAAATACTTTCCTGATCCTTCTTGTATTTCGGCCTGAATAATTTATCCATCTCGAACTGTTCTCAGTAGATGAATATTATCCACAGTGGTAAATCTCAAACGAAATGCCATCTTTTAACACCAGGTTAAGCCTAGGGTAAACTTCATTCACGTACACGTTATCCGGCTACAGATAGCGGGTTCCTCTATTGAAATAACGTGAGGTGAATGATTCTGATTGACTTTTTCATCAATGACGTCAAGATGGCGTTAAACGTCTAGCATACCAGGAGGGTACGATAACTCTCTATTGAAAAAAAAAATCATTCTTCTTCCGCTATAGCTGCTTCCAATCCTTCATTCTCTCATTAAATAGCAGACTAAAAACCATTAATCCATTTTTCTTCTGTTATAGCTACTTTTAATCCATCGCTCTCTGTTTAATATCCGACAAAAATCATTCACACATCTTTTTACATCATAGGTAACACTTTTAATCTCTCGTTAAATAACTAATTAAAACTATTCATCCCAACCTCCTTTTGTAATAGCTACTTTTAATCGTCAATTCTCTCATTATATAATTAAAAACTATCCACCCAGCCTTCCGTCAGAGCTAATTTCAACCCTTCACTCTCTTGTTAAATAACGAACTAAAAGCCGTTCATCAATTCTTCTTCTGTTACAGCTACTTTTAATTCTTCAATCTCCCGTTAATAAAATACAATTTAAATTGTCCTAAAGAGATAAGTCCTAAGTCCAGTTTTTAAAAGTTGTGGGAAGCTGAGAAAAAGATAAGCTGCTATAGGGTTTATTAAACTATTTTTTTTAGCGGTTTCCTTTTATTTTGTTCCTTCATATGCCACAAGCACAACTTTGAGTAACAATGTGTGGTGTTTATAAATAATTAAAATTTTTCACTTGTACAAGATATTCAATCACTGACTACTTTAATCATCTTTAGTTGTGGGCCAGTTAATAGTTCAGTGTAGAATTCCTCACGCTCCTGAGGTAGGTAGCGGAGAATCTTCCTTATATAATTCATTTTGGTCTTTTGATAAGAATTTCATTTGGGGGAAGCTATTTTGGTGGTGAGGACAGGGATTCTTTTCTCTACTTGATTAACTTGGAAATTGTTTATAACAGCTCCATTAACAGTGGTATATCTCACGATGCGACCTGGCTTCTCAGAATCATACCAAAATGCATCGAACTTCTAATATCAGAAACAAATTTTTGTCTCTAGAAATATCTCTTGATGCAGTTTGCTCTGAAATCAGTCCCTCTTATATAAAAGTGGCCACCAAGTTTTAAAGTCCAATATCTTGAGATTGTACCTCTGTTATCACGAAATGTTTGATATTGTTGGAAGATTTGATCCCATCTTATTACTATGTTGTGCAGTTTCTACGTCCTCTTCATCAAGTATAAAACAACAAATACACAAAGTACAATTTATGCAATGTGTCTATGCCACAACAATGAACACAAGTGTTCATAAGTTACCAAAACATTATAAGTATTCAAGATTTCTAACCTGTAAAATCTAATAGAAAGTTTCAAGTCTTTGACTTAGAACCTCTCTTCAGAAAACAAGTTTAATATTTCCTATTTATTCAACTACCATTGGATGCGGCATATGCCTTTTCGTACAGAAAATACTCTGAAAACATTTTCTCCCTGAAATATCAATTTTCAAATTTTTTGGACCTGTGCCCGCCCCTTTTTTTTTTGGGGGGGGGGACGATTCATTTAGCCTTTCTTCTTCCGCCATTCTCACTTTAACCTCTTCCCTTACTATATATTTTACCAGTTTTGTGAAAAAAAGTGTCAAATTTTAATTTTCGTAAAGAGATAATTTAATATTGCAGAATCACTGTACATCACTCATTTTCTTATATACCTAAAAAATCACTATGAAATAGACATACATTCATACCTGAATTATTATCCCGAGTTATCTCGTGCACCTTGATTCCAGCTCTGGTAGTGTCCCACTTTGATTTTCTCCTGAACTATTTACCAACTTATGTTTTTTTATGGATTAATTTATGAGGTACAATACCAGTGCTGTTATCAAGGCGTTAAATGTTGCTTGTCGTGTGATAGACTCGAAAGCAGCGTATTACGCACAATGGCACATTGCATTCCGGACAGTAGTATCTGCTCTCCTATATGAGAGCGTTTTGGGAAGAATGGTGTAGCAGTCACTGAATATTTGTACCAGTACATCAGCTGTTCTTCAGGTTTGTGAATAATGTTCTGCAGTATCACTATGCCCAAAAGTACACTATTTCAGAGTCTGTAGTAGGCCGCCACGAATTATTTTCAGCATTCTGTGAACACTTATTAGCATGCCGAATCGTCTCCTCGAATATAATATTGATGAGGTCATTATTAAATAATAATTTAAAAAAATGAGAATTATCGTTATCAGAAACAATGTTAAAATTTCAAGGAATGAGGACCCCGGAGGTGCAGAAGAAATGGTGCCAGATGTCTTCTATTGAAACCACTGTCGAAAAGACGCCACATCAACTGATCTGAATTTGTTTGTTGGTCTGTAACTTCGTCTTCTGATACCGATGTTTCATTTCCTAATCTTCTACAGGAATATATTCCTGATCAAAAGTTTCCGAGTCACTAACTTGATCCATCTTTACACAAAACAGCACAAAAAACACTAAAAACAAACAGAAACCGCCAAAACTAACTAGCATCTACTCACTACTGTGTGTGAATGCTATATGAGCATAGAATTCCACTCGCAAGGAAGAAGTACAAAAAACACCACCAGATATAGCAATATCACTAACTTCTGCAGCCATCTAGTGAGAAAAAGGTTAATGAAAGAATGGAAACGTATATATTCGGGATATAATCCTTAGCAGCGAAAATGGGACTCAAATGAGTTAACTCGGGTTAATAAATTTTGACACAAGTTAACAACCCGAGTTCTCGGGTTAATCAGGGAAGTGGTTAAAATATTGTTCTCCCCTTACATCCATTCTTTTGTTCATCTCTTTATTTGTTTGTACAGTGCTCTCATTTTACAAGGAAACTACGCATCATTCCGCCGCCGGCCGACTTCCTGCTCTCCCGACCGCAGCGTGGGAAGCCAGTTCTACAAAACATCCCAACAGTTAGTAGGTACTGAAAATAAATTGTATCGGAACGTGTGTGTTACTGTTGCTTGTGTAGGCCTATTAAGTAATCGATTGAAAAATGAAGTATACGGTTGAACACCGTAATATAGATTCCTCGTAAATGTATTTGAATCGGGGATTGCAGAAACAGCACATGTCATGAAAATTAAATTTTTCAGTAGATACAAAAAACGGTATTACTGGTGGTATACCACATCATTGGTTATAATACTGGCTTCTTCAGACAGAACCCTAATAGATGTGTCGTTTTGTACCAAATTTATTGGAATGTAATGAATTGTTAATGAAATAAATCAATATATATTAACTTGACATGTGCTGTTTCTGCAAGGAATCAAAATTGTAGTATAATAATTTCAGTTCAACTGAAGTTTATTTGTCAAATTAGAGACATAATATATGCATTGGCCTACTGTGTACTTAATACATAAGTTCAACATATAAATAAACTAATTTTTCCACAATAGTCCGCTGAAGAATATTGCTGTAAAATTCTTGATATTCATGTGGTATGTAACGCATTAGTTTGCGTATATCATTAAGCTTCTCTCTTTGAATTGGCACGATTTTGTCTGGATACTCCAATGAAGAAGGTATTCTCCTTATTCTCCTTTGTACTTACAAGCAAACATTCTCGGGGGGGGGGGGCAAATAAAAAAATAATGTTTTTTCTTCCATCATTTTAATAATGTCAAAAGAAGTGCTTACACAAATTTTGGTCATTCGAGTGCAATTTACAAGGCTTTAAAATAAGTTTACCTGGGGCCGTTTACAGGTAGAGAACAAAATTTCATGGAAAGTTTTATTGGAACAGATATAGTAAATGTTGAGTTATTTTTCAAAGTATTCACCACCAAAATTGAGACATTTGTCATTCAGTAGGATCAATTTTTGTATCCTTGTGTCGTAGATGTCTGTCTGGAATCGGAACCAATGTGTCGGCACATGTCTTTGGCATGAGTTGTTTCTGCGCGCTTCCAGGATTTCACAGGTCTCCAAATGTGAGACGGCTATACTGAATGATAGCCCTATATCAACAGCCCATGAAACTCGAATAAACTCATTTCGCCACAAATAGTGACATGTGCTGTTTCTGCAATTCCCGATTCACATGTAAATGCAATAAATTAAAACTTTTTAAAATTCATATTCCATCTGTACTCCTTACTTACTTACTTACTTACTGGCTCTTAAGGAACCCGGAGATTCATTGCCGCCCTCAGATAAGCCCGCCCGTGGTACTTATCCTGAGCAAGATTAATCCAGTCTCTATCATCATATCCCACCTCCCTCAAATCCATTTCAATATTATCCTCCCATCTACGTCTCGGCCTCCCCAAAGGTCTTTTTCCCTCCGGTCTCCCAACTAACACTCTATAGGCATTTCTGGATTCGCCCATACATGCTACGTGCCCTGCCCATCTCAAACGTCTGGATTTAATGTTCCTAATTATGTCAGGTGAAGAATACAATGCGTGCAGTTCTGTGTTGTGTAAATTTCTCCGTTCTCCTGCAACTTCATCCCTCTTAGCCCCAAATATTTTCCTAAGAACCTTATTCTCAAACACCCTTAACCTATGTTCCTCTCTCAAATTGAGAGTCCAAGCTTCACAACCATATAGAATAACCGGTAATATAATTGTTTTTAAATTCTAACTTTAAGATTCTTAGACAACGGACTGGATGATAAAAGCTTCTCAACCGAATAATAACAGGCATTTCCCATATTAAATTTATTCTGTGTTTAATTTCCTCCCGAGTATCATTTATATTTGTTACTGCTGCTCCCAGGTATTTGAAATTTTCCACCTCTTCAAAGGATAAATTTTCAATTATCATATTTCCATTTCGTACAATATTCTGGTCACGAGACATAATCATATACTTTGTCTTTTCGGCATTTACTTCCAAACTATCTCTTTATTTGCTTCAAATCAAATTCCCGTGTTTTCCTTAATCGTTCGTGGATTTTCTCCTAACATATTCACGTCGTCCGCATAGACAAGCAGCTGATGTAACCCGTTTAATTCCAAACCCTGTCTGTTATCCTGGACTGTCCTAATGGCATACTCTAGAGCAAAGTTAAAAAGTAAGGTGATAGTGCATCTCCTTGCTTTAGCCCACAGTGAATTGGAAACGCATCTGACAGAAACTGACCTATACAGACTCTTCTGTACGTTTCAGAGACACATTTTAATTAATCGAACTAGTTCCTTGGGAATACCAAATTCAATAAGAATATCATATAAAACTTCTCTCTTAACCGAGTCATATACCTTTTTTGAAATCTATGAATAACTGATGCACTGTACCCTTATACTCCCATTTTTTCTCCAATATCTGTCGAATACAAAATATCTGATCAATAGTTGATCTATTACGCCTAAAACCACACTGATGATCCCCAATAATTTCATCTACATAAGGAGTTGATTTTCTCAAAATAATACTCCTTAAACTTAGTTGTATTCAGTTACCTGTATTTATCGCTGGTCGTCATTGGAATTCATTAAAAATATATTACGCAACATTCTCTATGAGCGTAGGTAGCATTTAAAGAAAAGTAGAAAAAGGCGTAATAGATGCAAACGCGAATAAGTGACAGAAGTAGGGCACCTTGTCATGTCCAAGATGCTGCCAATTTATGTGATGGAAGGTCCAAACAATTACAGCAACACTTGTGAAGCTCTCTTTTGTTGTCCGTAAGTGAGGCGTAGAGAGTACTCTTTTTAGTCTGTGATGCAGGAGTGGAGGCGACTCGACCAGGACAAGAAGACAAAAGAGAATATGGAAGATGGATAAAAACGAAGAACTGTCAGATGACGCCGAGAACCAGAGGGTCGCTCAGACACGGGCTCCTCCCCCCATGTGGATATCATCATCGATCCTGGAGAATGCCGTGCCTCTGGGGATACAGCTACAAGCCAAGATTATTTTATTATTCCGTTTATTCATTTCTTATCAATTCTCCTCCCCATTACTGCAGGTCCAGCTAGTTATAAGGACACATAGCACAGCAATGGTTGTCGTCCTCGTATCAGGTGAAATAAAATGACCCCGAGTCACTGAATATTGTATTCATCATAACATACTTCTTATTAGTTGTGTTTGGTATAGACAAAGATATGAAAGCTAAAATTCTGTTTATTCTGTGTTGTCTTCGGCAATGTCCTCTAATATGATATCAATATACAGGGTGATTTAGACCACCCGTAACAGTAATTTATTTCGGAATCTAGTGCATTAAAATTTTCGAGACAAAAAAATTGTAACTAAAGCATGTGAACTTTCACTTGAGCTTCATTTCATCAATCAGCCTTAACAGGAAGTAGTGTGAGTGGCGTATCACTTTAAAATTTCAAATGGGAGTCGGGGTTAAATAGGGTACCATTTGATAGAGATTTTCAAAACAAACAACTTTTATAGGAAACGTTTTTATCAATTCCTACACTTTCAATGAGAAAATGTACCAAAAGGTAATGTTATTAATACTGAGAAACGTTACGAGAAGAAAATGTAAACTAGACAAGTACATTTAATGTTGACATATTACACATGCACAATTACCTGGCTGAATGTAGACCGGCACCACCGTCGAGGGGTGAATAGAAGTAAACTACCCCTTCCCCTTTGCTCGCTCAGCAGTGTTTTCTTTAGTCATCGCAGTACAATATCTACTGCCAGGTCTACATGTACACTGCACTTATCCAGGTAATAAACTCAGGTGGCCTTGCCCAACAATGTACAATAAGAAGGAAGTGTTTTGTTTTCTCTGTACCTGCGTATGTAGATTTTTCTAGGTTTGCAATTACTCTTGTAACTAATAAAATAAGTACCTAAAAGTTCAGAATGATTACAAATACCTCCTACGTACTACAAGCTTATGCGGTCCTGTGGCATGGCCAGCAAGATCTCCTGACTTGAATCCTTTGGATTTCTACCTTTGGGGAAGGTTAAAAAACATCGTGTATCAAGACCGTTCCACAACAAGAGATGACATGAAACAGCGAATCCGAGAGCCCTTCCAGTCACTTGACCACGGTGAAGTGTTAGGAGTCACTGACAGTGTTAGAAGAAGAGTACGGGTGTATGCTGCTTAGAACGGCAGACAGTTTGAACATTTGTAAAAGTTAATGGCATTGTCCAGTCTTTCAGTAACATCTGTCAACATTAATTGTCTTGTTTACATTTTCGTATTGTAACATTTCTCAATATTGATGACACTGTTTTTTCGCACGTTTTCTCATTGAAAGAGTAGGAATTCATAAAAACGTTTCCTATGAAAGTTGTTTGTTTTGAAGACTCTATCAAATGGTACCCTATTTGACACCGACTCCCATTTGAAATTTCAAAGTAATACGCCACTGACCCTACTTCCTGTTAGGACTGATTGATGAAATCAAGCTCAAGTGAAAGTTTTGTCTCGAAAGTTTTAATGCACTAGATTCCGAAATAAATGACTGTAACGAGTTGTCTGAATGACTCTGTATAGAATTGTGCAATGAAGAAAGAATCAAGTGATGCAGTAAGGAGAAATTAGAGGCAAGCCAGCATCTCTTTATAATGAATAGATATACAGAAACAAAAATTCCAGATAAAGTAGCTAAAATAATAAATAAAAGAAAGGAGTTATTAATTTAATAGTAGAGTCACGGAATTAACAAACAAATTCAAACTTGGCAGATACGCATTTTCAAAACTAACTGATAATAGCATCTTGGACTTAGTTTAGAAATTACTTAATAATATTTTTTATTTCTAAATTTATTAGTTTTGAAGGTATGTCAAAAGAATACTGTGAAATTAAATTAAGAAATGAAGGTTTGCCAACTAGAGAGGGCTTAGACGAACTGTATAAATATTTCTGTTGTGAAGGAGGAATGGAAGGAAATAGCATAATGAATGATTTATATATACTGGCTGCACATTGTGGAGTTAAACGAGAATTACAACTTAAGCAAGTAGGCCTAAATATTAAGGTTTTCAATAAACTAGAGTAGTTGAATCTTGCACTACAACTGGACGTAAGTGCAGGATAAGACAACATAAATTAAATATTACAATTATAGAAATTACGTTATAAAATTGTATATTTGTGTGAAATTATTAATTGTGTATAGATTCCTTTAATTATTCAGTGTATGTACTATATTTGTGAACGATTAATAAAGTGTAAATTAAATTAAATATGCTATCAATATGGCCAGAGTTACAAGCAGTAACATGAGCTGCTGCCAGGAAGTCAAAAGGAGGATAGCAATGGGAAAGGAAGCTTTTAATAGGAAAAGAAGCATTTTTGCGTACTTCTGGGAAAAAAAGTAAGGAAGACCTTAGTGAAGTGCTTTGTGTGGAGTGTGACATTGTATAGGGCAGAAACATTGACATTACGACGAAGTGAAGAGAAGCGAATAGCAGCATTTGAAATGTGGATATGGAGAAGAATGGAGCGTGTGAAATGGATAGACAGAAAAGAAATGAAGCTGTGTTGAAAAGAGTGGATGACGACAGAATGAAACTGATCAAGAAGAGGAAAAAGGAATTGGTAGGGTCAGTGGCTGAGAAGAAACTGCCTGCTGAAGGATGCACTCAATGGAATGGTGAACGGGAGAAGAGTTAGTGGCAGAAGAAGGTATCATATGGTAGACGACATTAAGATATGCGGAAACTAAGAGGAAGGCAGAAAATAGGAAAGACTGGAGAATGCTGGGTTTGCAATGAAAGACCTGCCATTTGGCAGAACACTGTATGTATGTATGTATGTATGTATGTATGTATGTATGTATGTATGTATGTATGTATGTATGTATGCATGCATGCATGCATGCATGCTGTATGACCAGAGCTCTCAGTCACTTGCAAATTTACAGACTTGGCATTATTGTTCTTGCTTCCACAAGAAACTAGGACATCCATGAAACATTTTCTGCTTTCTTCGGTTTGCTAGTATGCAACCTCTCTCCACAACTATCCCACTTCAGCAGCTTCATCATTCACGAGCTTTTTCTTCTACCTTTTGGACGACCTCTCTTGCTGGCTCCTTGTGGATTCAAGTCCAATGCTATCTTCTCTCTATATTCTTCTCTTTTTTCCAGTGCGTGACCAATCCATTTCCATTACCTCTTTTAATCTTAACCAAAATTGGCATTTGATTAGTAATCCAAATATGTTCATTTGAAATGTATTTTGATCATCTGATGTTTATGATGTGTTGTAAATAACGGTTTATAAAAGTTTTCAAAACTGCGAATGCACGCTGTTGATTCAAATTCTCACACGAGTCAGAAGAAAACGAGCTAAAAGTTCGATATTTGAAGTGGATAATAATAATAATAATAATAATAATAATAATAATAATAATAATAATAATTAGTAGTAGTAATAATAATAGTAATAAAATAATATAAATAGTAATTAGATGTCTTAAGAAGTGACACATTACTGGAGACAGAAATCCACTTCTCAAAGAAATATTCTGCACAGTATTTTTGCTCTGCTGTAGAAGAATAGTGCCTTTACCTCTTGAATACTTCGAGATCTCTTTCTTCAGGTATATTTGCACTATTGAAAATGCCCAAAAAATCGTAAAATTAATATGCGTGGAGGGCTTTCACTGCCACTTCAGCCTTATTTGGTCTTTCATTTTCCTGTAGAAGGAAAGAAGAAACCATTTTTCTGGGATAGAATGTGAACTTCTCTTTCTGAGTTTGTTATTCAAATCTCTTCTTGGGAAAGAATATGAATATTTCAGTTTTGAAGCAGAATTATTGAGAAACGGTGCTCTTCTTACAGATATCTATCCATTTCCCAAACACATGTACGATATTTTTCGCCTGTTTCAACAGGATAATAAATAGGGCTATATTGACTCATTGATCATTTCGAAATTCCTTACCTTAAAACTCCTTTGCGTTATTGGAAGTGCCCAAAATCGCTACATAGATTTCGATGAACATTCTCACTCTCAGTTCAGCTTAATCTCGCTTTTCATTTTTCTAGAGCAGAAATTACTTTTATACTTTTATGAAAAAAAAAAAAATCTGAACGTTTCTTTCTAAATACGTTCTTCAAATATCCCCTTGGAGTGGTATCTTAATATCTTCATTATGAAGTTTATTCTTGGGAATCAGTAGGGGAGAGTCGGGTAGTATCGGACATCGGGTAATATCGGACAGTGAGTTTCTTTCCTCTACCACACGATGATAGTACCTGATTGACATGGTTACGCTTCTGTGATGTCGCATAGAGAAACGTAACCATGTCATTCAGGTACTACCATATGGTGATAGATGAAAGAAACGCACTGTCCGATATTACCCGATGTCCGATACTACCCGACTCTCCCCTACACTTTTCTCGCCTGCTTCAACAGATTAATGAAACACGTGATTTTCACCTTATGATCACTTCGAAACGTCTTGCCTCGCAACTCTTTCATTATTGGATGGATTTGGATAGGCCCTTTTACTGTCAATTAATCCTATTGTAGCTCTACATTTTTCTATAGCAGAAACCATTTTTATATAAAATAATTTGAATTATCCTTTTAAAGTACGTTCTCCAAATTTCTTCTTCAATGTATTGGAATATTTCCATTGACATTTATTTATTGCAGCATTCAGAATAATTCCTGTAGAGTGAAAGAAAATAATAATTTCAGCAGAACAAGAACTGATGCGAATATTTCGTGATTTTCCAGAACGAAATTTATCACAATTTCGTTTGTCTATCGTTTTGTCCGTCCGTTCGTCCGTCCATCCGCCCATCCATCCATCCATCCATCTCACTAAAGCACCACAAGATGCAAATATTAGCCAAAATATCTTATCACATTTATGATAATCGTTCTTCATGCCCAACAGCAACATCATCGTTCGGTCAGGGAACCCTCATGTCCTCTGTACTGCAGTGTTTCCCAAAGTGGGGGTCGTGTAAAGAGCTTAGAAGGGTTGCTGGTGATTTACAAAATAAATAAAAAAAACATCTTATTAACATACATTAATTTTGTATTTATAAACACAAAAATAATCAACGTTTAACATAAAAATAAGAAACCATTTTCAGTAGTAAGTAAAAAATAATCAAAAAGTAGCTTCTCGAATATGGACTAAGTATTCCATACTACACACACGGTGATAGCAATTTCAATTTCTCGCTTTTGTTTTGATGGCAATCATAGACGAGAAACTTATTTAACATAAATACGAGGTTGCAAATGTTATCAAGTTCCTTTTGAAAACTCGTAGTTTCCGTTTGATGCAAAACTGATCTATCCTGTGCGAAGAAAGGCCCTATGTTTTAGTGAGTTTTTTTTTTAATTAAGCCATTTGAACGTAACTGCCTAAAAACGGATTCAGTATCCAACTCTGACTGTTGTAATTATTTTGAATTTTTTCGCAAAATATTAAAAAAGCAATTGAATGGAAGAGAAGAACTCACGACCTTAACTCTGCCAGAAAAAATAAAGCATTATTATTATTGTTATTATTATTATTATTATTATTATTATTTCTCATTTATTTAGTTTTAATTTGTACTTTGGGTGGTATTCAGTGATTTTGAGTAAACTTATAGTTGTTTGAAATTTCACAGGGACTTTTATTTTGCGAATGGATTCAAGAACCATTACGATAGTGGGGGAAGGGGTCGCAAAAAAACGTTTTGCCCAAAAGTGGTTCACGCCTTCAGAAAGTTTAGGAACCACTGCTCTACGGAGTAGGTACAAAACCGGTCACAGAAATAAATAAGAGGTTGTTAATTTCGGATTTAAATTCTGCAAGAAATTTGAGTGGATTTAAAGATGGTGAGATGGTCGGAAAGTTAAATAATACATCTAGATATTACGGCAATTTTTACAATAGCCATTATCTTATATTTTATCAGTTAGTTAACAACACTCTTCGACTGAGAAGTTATCTAGTATGGATGAAATAGGTGACAGCCAGATGGAGTTTTTACTATGGTGTTTCCAAAACTACTTCCGACCTGACAAATGGCGCCTTTAGTATGTTACCATGGCAACCATTCAAATCAACCAATCATAAGAGACGCGTAACCATGGTATCGAGACGGTGTTGCCGTGTCTATGTTCACAAGTTGCCCGGAATGACTTTGAGTTGGCTAGTTAGCGCGTGAGTTCTGTGAATTAAAATATTGTTTGGTTTTATTATTGTTTTAGTGTATCGATACTTATTGTGTTTAAATTATATTACACGTATTACCTTCGTTGTCATTGGTGAAGTATGTGACTGGTGTGTGTTTTCTAGTTTCTGCGAGAGTTTATAAACAGGTGACTTGTGCAATGTCGGAAGGAAGGAAGGAAAGACAGGCGGAGAAAAAAGAGTATTGTACAAAGTGCCCCGTTAAAGAGTCAAGCGCAAGAGATGTGTAACGTAAGAGAGTGTTTTGAGAGAAAAAATGTTAATGGCGAGCCTCTTAAACATTTGGCGCAAGTTGTAAAGAGAACTGCTGCTTGTGTTAAAATTAATAAGAGCACTGTTATCGGTATTGGAAAAGAAAGATGAAGATGACGCAGGGCCCTCAAGATTTGAAACTCCGCGGAAAAGGGAAAAGTGGAGAAAAGTATAACAAATATAAATGCTTTCCAGCAAGATGCTTTTTAACTATATTATACATGGACGAATACTGCCACTCATAAAAGTAAAGGTATCGTATTAAATTTAAACTTATTTTAAGTTTACAGTACATTCAACGCTTTTCTAACAATATTACACTACATTAAAGACCACTACCACCACTACTAATACTAAAATATAATGTACACTAATTTTAATGCATAGTATTCAACAATGTATATGTTTATGTCAGCTGTTCGGTACTGCACTCTATCGGCAGCGCGCTCGCTTACACGTAAGATGGACAACATTGCTCTCCCTTCTCTGTAAGCTGTCAAGTCGGAAGTAGTTTTGGTCACACCATAAATAATTCCGAGGTTTCGTCATGAAAATGACATTAGTATTACAGAAGGAATGAAGCTCGGAAAAAGTCCAGGCAATTATTTGGCAAAGCGGAATTCGAAACCACGCCTAACTCAGTCTCGGATCACAGATCCCTTTGCTAACTTCTAGGTTACAGTTATTTTCGTTACTATATTAAATTTTAAATTAGAACTTAGAAACAATTTAAATTGATGCTGTTTATTCTTCAGTATCCTTTGTAAAGATATTAATATAGCGTCGCTTTTATATTTCAACGTAAATTACAGATACACCTTTCGCTGCACTGAGTATGGACATCCGTTCCGGAATCCGGTGGAACAAAAGACAACAGAATTTCAAATGCTTACTGTAATAATACTATGAGTCACAGCCGAATACAAATATTATGAGCAGTTAGGCAATGGACCAATGTAACTTGTGTGATAACGCTCCTTCCAGTGGCGGCTCCTGCGTTTTTCTTAAGAGGAGGAAAGAAGGTAACAGGACGAAATGATACTTTCTTGAATGAAACAAGCTACAAATTAGCCAACATGCACACATGTAAGACCAGGTAGTGTTGGGGTGGCCTTCCCTTCTGTATAGCAATAATCTGTTCTTGTAAACTGAGTTTCCTAAATTTTCCAAAATATATAATGTTTTCATTTCCATTCATTGTTGAATAATTGCACAAATTAACAATTACAAGGAAATTCACCTCGCAGCATTTCTCGAACACACTACAGCATCACACGTGTTGGAAGAGACTGTAGCTACTAACACGTAATCGGAACCGCGGAAATGGGAATGGGAAATAATCTGAGGAAAGCGAGAACACTGCACTCACCCACGTGATCTGTGTTGCCACATGTACATTTTACAAGTTCAGTATCACATGCTTTTGAATAATATCAGTTCTTGTAAAGTCATACTACCATGATTATTGTTCAAAGTTGTCGGTGGCCAATTAATTTTTTATGTTAAAAATGATGTAGTTTGGAGTACCTACTTTCAATTTAAAATATATTTGCACAAAACTGACAATTTGGCTGTTGCCCTGTCTAGTACACAATGAATGGGAGTGAATTTCAGGGGCCAAAAAGATCTGCGATACTAACGTAGAACTACTTCTTCTTTGTTTTATATAAACCCGACTTTAACTTTCAAATATCCTTGAAAGTTTCAAACCATGGATAGTAGCTTATATAAAGTGCAATGAATAATATTTTTGGTTTATAATTTTAAAAAAAAGTTTATATGGTGTCTTTCATAGCGTTGCGTTAAAACTGTTTTTATTGTGCCTCCTACTAGATGTATTATAGTCTGGTTGAATGCAAGATCGTTAGATGGTAGCGGTAGCGAGCTTGCTGCATGATTAGTCGGTTTCTATTTCCCGCCCATGCGCTGATTCAGAGGAGGATCTCCTCCCTCTCCGT
This sequence comes from Periplaneta americana, assembly GCF_040183065.1. Classification (NCBI taxonomy): domain Eukaryota; kingdom Metazoa; phylum Arthropoda; class Insecta; order Blattodea; family Blattidae; genus Periplaneta; species Periplaneta americana. The sequence continues at coordinate 184,017,422 of NC_091117.1, read as the reverse complement.
TCATTTACTCGCTTTAAAACTCTGCTTCTTTCTCTGGCCGCTAGTGCGCTGTTGTCTATGTGTACTAACTGCAGTAAAGGAGGAATGGATTGACTTTCCTCCACACAAACAATTCGCATCTTCCTCACAGTTTTCTAGCAGCACATGAGCGTGCATCGTTTAAAACTCGATCAACCGAGGTTTTCTTCTATCTGTGAACTTAAAAATTATCGAATCTTCCTTGAATTTCAGGGCACATATTTCATTTGGTTATTTATTTTCAAAAGAAGAAAATGTGAGGAGGACGTTCCTCCCTTCCCTCCCCAGACGAACCGCCACTGGCTCCTTCCCTTCCTACGGACATGAGGACGTCGACGTTAAGTTTAAAATTAGTTGTGCCGCGCAGACTCTCAGTGCAGAAAAGCATAATCTATTATCCATGTGATAAAAAATACATGTTCATCTTCCCTCTTGTTTAAAAAGATCCCTTGTGCAGACGTTTGTACGAATATTTCCCAGTTTTGACTATACTGACATTTTATTTACTGACCTTTCCAGCGACAACAAAACGAAACTTCAACGTGCTCATAATTTGTGTGTACGTTCTGTAAGCAATGTTCGAAAATATGATCATATTATCCCATCCTTAGAAGCAATAGGTTGGCTTAAACTAGATAAGAAAATAAATTTACATTCATTTATAATTCTCTTCGAAATCTTGAACTCTTCTATTCCTTCGTACCTGTCGTCTCCCTTCACTTACCTTTCTTCCCACCACAATCTGAACACACGCTCTTGCCATGAATCAATATTAACAATACTATCCCATCGCACCCCCTCTTGCTCATTCTATTTCACAATAACCCTGCCAAGATTCTGGAATTCGCTACCTGTTAGCATCAGGAACTGTCGAATTAAATTGAATTCAAACGCAAATTTACTAGGCACTTGGTCAGTAATTGAGACTCGTTCAGACATGGTTTCTTGTAAACAGTTCTCTTAATCTATCTCAAAGTATTTCAATATCCGATAATTTCATCACTATACAATTTTGTTATTCTACAGGCGTGTGCAAATTATTAGACTCAAACGATAATACTCGTATATATTATTCAAGTAACATTTATTGTACAAAACTCATTTATTACACACTGTTTGCAACAATTAATATTTAGTATGAAACCCTTTGTTCTTTATCATCAATTTTATAAGCTTTGGCATACTGTTCATGAGATTTTCACATTGTTTCTTGATGTCTTCATCCCTTTGCCATGTTTGGATAAGTGCTTCTGTGAGGTCCACCTTGGTGATAATCGTCTTTTTTTTGTTTTCTCTTTACCATATACCAAAGATGTTCAATTGAATTTGGGTCTGGGCTGTTACCTGGCCAGGGAAGGACGTCTACATTATTTTCAGCCAGAAAATTAGTTACTGATCTGGCTTTGTGGCAGAGTGCTGTATCCTGCATGAAGACACATTCACCATCAGGGAACCAGTCCCTCATTTGTGGAAAAATTCAGGTTTTTAGAACTTTTTTTGTACTGATCCAGTCGCATAGAAGCCTACAGAATTATTTTGTGGCTAGTAATTCATGATAATTATGAAAATGTAAAAAATGTGCTGCTGAGTCTAATAATTTGCACACGTCTGTAGGTTTAATTCGTAATTCAGTAAATACATTTTATATATATATATATATAATATATTTTTTGTTCTTGGCTTCTAAGATAAATTGTCAGGTAAACTTTTCGTACTTTGATTTTTATTGTTATTGTAATTGTAAATTTAATATTAACTGTAATTTTATTCTTCATATTGTAGTTGTAATCAGCTGGTAGATGAGCAGGGAAGGCCTGACGACCTTATTTCTACGAGGATAAATAAATAAATACTAAACATATCTCGGCATCCAGAACAGTTGCACATGTACGACCACTCGTTTGATTTCATAATCGCAAGTTCTGCAATATTAAAGCGAGAATAGACACAAACAATACACTTTGAGTGAGTCATAATGAACAATCAGCTGTGAGCTGGGACTCAATTCGGAAAGTCGCTTCATATGAAGAGAAAATATATTGCATGCCCTTCGTTAATTGTCTGTGTCTCTTGTCATAGTTCCATACACTCCATTTATAAATTGAAACAAAAGTAAAACATTCAAATGAACACAACTATAGTTTAATTCCCGAAACTTGATGAATTATTCCACGTGCCCGTGTATTAGTGATACAGCGTAGAATTGTTTTATATTTTGATATAATATTTTCCTATTATAACTTTCTATACGTTTTAAGAAACATACAAAATATTAAAATTAGTTACTTAGATAAGTTAGAATATAAAACATCTGAATATTATTTATTTTCTTTTTAGCTCGTACAATACTTTACCGCCTATACAAATCATCTAGTTGTTTTCTGACCACTAAATTATCTCTCTGTTTAACATTCTAGCTACTTGGACTTCACGTTTATATAGCCAGACACACAGCTTCGTCAGAGATAGAGTTTGCATTTGATGAAATGAACAGTACCTATTACCTCTAGGTATGTTCTGAAAGGAGAAAGTTATTATGCCCGAGATAAATAGCTTTACATAGTATTTATCATACAGTATTTCTCGAAGTTTCGAATACAGAGAACTAATATTGTAGATATTCTCCCGAAGTTCGGTTTGCAATTGTAAGGAAGTACTGGTAGATGCTCAACCATTGCTCTTATATTCTTATCAATTTCTAGTTCTCTATTAGTCTAACAATTTCTCTTCGAATTTATGGAAGCGCTACCCACGAATAATAAAGATCCATTGAAACTACGTCAGTGGAAGAAGTGATCGGACCATAAATCCATAATGCATTGACAATTTAAACTTCAGCTAAAGTGTACTCTTCTACTATGAATGAATGAATTAATGAAATAAATAAATAAATAAATAAATAAATAAATAAATAAATAAATAAATAAATAAATAAACAAATAAATAAATAAATAAACGAATAAACAAATAATTACACATATAAATAAATAAATAAATAAATAAATAAATAAATAAATAAATAAACTAATAAATAAATAATTACACATATAAATAAATAAATAAACGAATAAATAAATAATTACACATATAAATAAATAAATAAATAAATGACACAAGAGACACATAGCTAAACAAGTATGTATATAGGTACTAGTAGGTAGAGAAATAGCTAGATAGGTAGTCAGACTATGCCCGAGATAAATAGCTTTACACAGTATTTATCATATTTCTCGAAGTTTCGAATACAGAGAACAAATATTGTAGATATTCTTCCGAAGTTCGGTTTGCAATTGTAAGAAAGTTCTGGTAGATGTTCAACCATTGCTCTAATATTCTTATCAATTTCTAGTTTTCTACTAGTCTAACAATTTCTCTTCAAATTTATGGAAGCGCTACCCACGAATAATAAAGATCCAATTAAACTACGTCAGTGGAAAGAGTGATCGGACCATAAATCCATAATGCATTGACAATTTAAACTTCAGCTAAAGTGTACTCATCTACTATGAATGAATGTATGAATAAATGAAATAAATAAATAAATAAATAAATAAATAAATAAATAAATAAATAAATAAACAGTTAAATAGATAATAAATAAATAAATAGATAAATAAATAAATAATTACATAAATAAACAAATAAATAATTACATAAACAAATAAATAAATGACACGTAGCTAAACAAATACGTATATAGGTACTAGTAGGTAGAGAAATAGATAGCTAGATAGCTAGTCAGACAGACAGAGAGGCAGGCAGAGAGACGGACGGACGGACAGACGGACGGACGGACAGACAGACAGACAGACAGACAGACAGACAGACAGACAGACAGACAGACAGACAGACAGACAGACAGACAGACAGACAGACAGACAGACAGACAGACAGACAGATGGTAAAATGTAAATGTATAAGTTCATTGTACAGATTTAGTTAAAAGTCCCGTACCACCTAAATTACTTTTGAAGCATGTGGTTCAATGACATGAAAGTTGGTGTATTGGGATAGCCGTATATTAAGAACTCAATAGTGGTATAACCACAGTCTAGTACATACATTCACGAAGCTTGAGTTGTTGAGAGTACTAGGAACAATAGACTGTGCCGGTACTATTTCGTATTGTCTGTGATGAGGCGATAGTAGCGATCCTAGTGGTTAGCAACTATCTATGGATGCATATTCCCTACGCATTGAGCTTCGTGACTGTATATACTAGACTGTGGTATTACCGAGTTTTCTCCACTTCCGGTTTAACCGATAGTAACTCCAACTCTCTTATTTTAAATGGAATACTCAATATATTTTTATATTTTCGAATAATGCTCATTAAGAGCTTTTCAAAAAGTACCTATACTAGATATGTATGTACAAATTTATTATTGCTATTCAAGAAAAGAGAAAAGTATAGGTCTAACGAATAATACGAGCAAACGCTTCTTCTGTTTACTGTGATTTGACTGTCCTTTGTTAATATCCATGGAATATGAGTAAAACGCTTCTTCTATGTACTGTGATTTGACAGTCCTTTGTTTATATCCATGGAATACGAGTAAAACGCTTCTTCTATTTACTGTGATTTGACTGTCCTTTGTTTATATCCATGTAATACGAGTAAAACGCTTCTTCTATGTACTGTGATTTGAATGTCCTTTGTTTATACCCATGGAATACGAGTAAAACGCTTCTTCTGTTTACTGTGATTTGACTGTCCTTTGTTTATATCCATGTAATACGAGTAAAACGCTTCTTCTATGTACTGTGATTTGAATGTCCTTTGTTTATATCCATGGAATACGAGTAAAACGCTGCTTCTATTTACTGTGATTTGACTGTCCTCTGTTTATATCCACGGTATACGAGTAAAACGCTTCTTCTGTTTACTGTGATTTGACTGTCCTCTGTTTATATCCATGGAATACGAGTAAAACGCTTCTTCTATGTACTGTGATTTGACTGTCCTTTGTTTATATCCATGGAATACGAGTAAAACGCTTCTTCTATGTACTGTGATTTGACTGTCCTTTGTTTATATCCATGTAATACGAGTAAAACGCTTCTTCTATGTACTGTGATTTGAATGTCCTTTGTTTATATCCATGGAATACGAGTAAAACGCTGCTTCTATTTACTGTGATTTGACTGTCCTCTGTTTATATCCACGGTATACGAGTAAAACGCTTCTTCTGTTTACTGTGATTTGACTGTCCTCTGTTTATATCCATGGAATACGAGTAAAACGCTTCTTCTATGTACTGTGATTTGACTGTCCTTTGTTTATATCCATGGAATACGAGTAAAACGCTTCTTCTGTTTATTGTGATTTGACTGTCCTTTGTTTATATCCATGTAATACTAGTAAAACGCTTCTTCTATGTACTGTGATTTGACTGTCCTTTGTTTATATCCATGGAATACGAGTAAAACGCTTCTTCTATGTACTGTGATTTGGCTTTCCTCTGTTTATATCCATGGAATACGAGAAATGCGCTACTTCTGTTTGCTGTGATTTGACTGTCTTTTGTTTATTTATATCCATGGAATACGAGTAAAACGCTTCTTCTGTTTATTGTGATTTGAATGTCCTTTGTTTATATCTATGTAATACCAGTAAAACGCTTCTTCTATGTACTGTGATTTGACTGTCCTTTGTTTATATCCATGGAACACGAGTAAAACGCTTCTTCTGTTTACTGTGATTTGACTGTCCTTTGTTTATATCCATGGACTACGAGTAAAACGCTTCGTCTATGTACTATGATTTGACTGACCTTTGTTTATATCCATGGAATACGAGTAAAACGCTTCTTCTATGTAGTGTGATTTGACTGTCCTTTGTTTATATCTATGGAATACGAGTAAAACGCTTCTTCTTTTTACTGTGATTTGACTGTACTTTCTTTAAATCCATGGAAGACGAGTTAAACTCTTCTTCTTTTTACTGTGATTTGACTGTCCTTTGTTCATATCTATGGAATACGAGTAAAACGCTTCTTTTGTTTACTGTGATTTCGCTGTCCTTTGTTTATATCCATGGAATACGAGTAAAACGCTTCTTCTGTTTATTGTGATTTGACTGTCCTTTGTTTATATCGACGGAATCATGTTTATTGATACAGAAACATCTTATTTAAGGGATTGAATCTGACATCTAGTGCGGTAAATAATTTAATCTGATGTTTAGCGAAAGGGAAAGAATTTTATTCTAATTTTAATTAAGGTTGGCTATGGAGACAGGCAACGATATCATCGAGAGGAGGAGAATTTATTTAATGATTTGCTTCCGGATCGCAATCCAATTCCACATACAACAGTGAGAAGGATAGCAAGGAAATTGACTGAGGTTGGAACAGTAAAGAACTTACCAAGATCAGGTCGCCAACCATAAATTAAAATTAGAATTCTTTCCCGTTCCCTCGACATCAGAGAGAATTATTTAACGCACTAGATGTTAGATTCAATCCCTTAAATAAGATGTTTCTGTATAAATAAACACAGATTCCATGGATATAAAAAATAAAGAACAGTAAAATCACAGGAAACAGAAGAAGCATTTTATTCGTATTTTTGGTTATACCTACACTTTTCTGTTTCCTTGATTTAGCAAGAATAGATTTGTGCAGACGTATCTAGTGTGGGTACTTTTTGAAAAACTCTTAATGAGCATTATTCGAAAATATAAAAATACGAGTATATTGGGTATTCTATTTAATAAGAGTTTTGGGGTTACTTCCGGTTAAACCAGAAGTCGAGAAAAACTCGGTAATATCATTATTGAGTTCTTAATATACGGCTATCCCCACACTGTTTCATGTCACTGAACCAAATGCTTCAAAAGTTAGGTGGTGCGGGACTTTTAACTAACTCTATATAAATGCATATACAGTACACATTTGTAACAAAACAAAAGAAAATTTTACGTTTTCCGATTAAAATTCAATAAAATAGAAACACATTACAAAAAATAACGCGAATGAAGAACGTTATTTCACTCAAGTGACATCACAACATTTGTTATTCCAACAACATGTATTCCAAATGGGACGAGGTGAAAATTATCTATGCTTCGTTCATAATGTTCTTTGTTGTTGTTATTCGTCATCCGTCATTTTTCTCTGACATCTATTCTTACTGAAAAGATGCACAAGAAGGAGTCTTATGTCTATGTCAGTGTGCATAATATATCGTTTTCGTGTTCTGTTGTGATATATTTTGTACCTCGTAATGTATTCATCGCTGTCACGATTGATTTAGGTGCACCCTGCAACATCGGAGGTACCTATAGCCTAATTCCCCAAAACAGCAGTACTGCAAAATAACAAGAAACATTTTTATGAAAGTTTTATATATAGAGAACATCTCATACCGGCACTATGATTATGGTTCTTGTATTTTTGTTCTCTAAAATTCTTGTTACATATTTTTCAGACTCTGATAATATTTAAATACCATCCGCAAATATAATACAACGTAGTGGGTTGATGCTAAAATTCGTAGCGTTTTTTCGCTGTGGCAGAAGTTTTTATTAGAGATTAATAGAGAACAAAAATTAATCAGTAATGTATTCTTCTACATTATCCAAGACTCTCTGGTGTAGTATGTCGATTCAACTTCTGAAGAAATCTGCTGGTTTTAAGTTATAAAAGTCGTCAAGCCAAGTTTGAAAATCATCTTCAAAGAAGTTCTCTTGAAAATTATATGATAAAGATTGGAAAAGGTGAAAATCTGAGGGCGCAAGATCGGGAGAATATAGGGGATGTGGAATAACCTCCGAATCAAACTCCTGGATAGCTGCTTTCGTAATGTTAGCTGAGTTTGGTCGTGCATTATCGTGTTGCAGTAGCAAATTGATATAATCTTTCAGGTCATTTTTCTTCAATTACGGCAGCAAGGCGTCTGAGCTAATAGAAATAAATGTCAGCAGTTATGGTTACATTTCTGGAAAGCAATTAGTCGTATAGACTCCTACTTTATCCATCAGACACATAACGTCATGTTCAGCGGACGGACACTAACTTTTTACGATGTTGTGTGTTGAAAGGACAGAGCCATTTTCTTGCAATGCTTTCTCCGTATACGGTACAAATATTTCGATCCGCCTCCGCCGCCTTTGCTTCTCTATTAAACTCAAACAGAAGAATTATGTCGTATGTGTTCATCTTTAGTCCACAAATAGCACAAACTTTTGTCAAATCCGCAAAATACAAGGCGTATTTATAAGCATAACACTACAAATAACAAAATATTATAAATCTCAAACGATAAACAATCTCTAATAACACATTGTTGTGATGACGAATAAAAACGCTACGAACGTATACATCAATCTAATAATTAGGCCTATACATTATTTTCCTGTCATAATTTCTACATCCATTGCTTTTCTCCTTAAAACTTGTTATAACATCTTTAACGTCCCTGAAACAAAACAGATTAAACCAAACATTTCGTTATTAAATCTCTTCTTATTTTTGTCTCCTCTCTTTTGAATTTATATTAATGACTAAACTCTCTATTTTATGTAGATTTAGGCTGAATTCTTTGCTTTTACAACCAATTCCGAGCATCTTTATACAGGACGTCTGAAACTTCTTGGACCAAAATAATAAAGATAATAGACGATTCTAAACTGAGTATTTTGAGATAGAAAACCATTGGTCGGAAATGCTTATTTCAGGCACCACGAGATCTTGGACGAGAAATGCGTTTGAGAAAAGATTTTTTGTTAGCTGATTTGACTTTCATAACAAGCAACTGTCTACTGAAACGACGTTGGTGGTGCTAGCTAGCAAAAAGATAACACAATCGTCGCAGATTATGTGAACAATATAAAGGGGTTAACTCGTCCATGAAATGTATGCTTCGAGGGGTACTGTGTGGCGGGCACTGCATAGCCCTATCATCTACTACGGGTGCAAGCAAGGGGCCAAATGATTTCACACCCAAATTTCAGCTCTGTCAAGGTTTGTCCAGCGCTGTGTTATTTTACCGAACTTGATACAGTTTCTACAGGGACATCATTTTATTTTTACTAACATTTTTAATATTAACCTGGCTATACCTTTAGAGAATCGGAAACACAGTTTTCTACCCCCTTCCACGACTGTAGTTTGATGATAATGGCGTAAAACACAAACAAATCACTCTACTAGGTATAGGAGGGAAGAAAAGTAGTTCATCCATTTACGTAAACTAGGAAATATCGCGATTTTGAGTTCGACAATTTTCATTAGGTTTTTGTTTAATCAAAATACAGTACTGTATTAAGAATAAGTGTTTTTACTCACGAACTGAGTTACCTATGCGAACGTATTCATTATGCAGTGTATATTATACTGTCTACATCATATTAGCGTACAATATACAGAAAGAAATTAAGTTGAAAAATAATCATAACATGAATATTTAAACACATTTTTGAAAAGGGTGGCCGTTCATTTCGATATAGGCTTCAGTTTTATTGTGCATATTATCGCACTATAGACTATTGCATCTAATTCCAATTACCAGTTTCGTCCTTCGTACTAGTAACTCATGCTGAACTAATTCTGTACCTAGTCTATAAAAGAGTACCTTACGTACTGTAAATTCAATCTTCACTTCTGCCCGATCCGAAAAGATAAAATTACTCAGACATGCTATCTACTGTCCGTCTAAGTGGTTATGTCGCAGGATCGTAGAAAGAGGGGAAATCACGTGACAGTAATTACTTAACGAGGCCCTTTTATTTAAGTTATTTTAAACAGTTGTATAATATTACAACAGAAATTAATGTTTTCGGAAAAGAGCCAAGACAGCCCAGTCACTAGCTTTACAGAGGGGCGAGGAAAAGTAAGTGGGGGAAATCAGGATGCGACGTATGCAAACGGACGACAGTACCTGTGCGAAAATATGATTCAATGTTGAAAACTCTTTCGTCACTGGAAAATGCGAACATATTTCTGAAACGTACTATATTCAGCAACTCAGTACTATATGCGACCTTGGTTCTTTGTGGAGGACAGTTGGAACTTCATTAGTAGAAGGGATGGGAGCGAAGTACAGCTGTCAGAAAAAAAAGTGGCCGCACTCGTGAACAGCGAATATTTTCAAAGTCCACTTCGGGTCGCGGCAATGTTACACGATGCATGTACTTGTACAAGCAGTTCCGGAACTATGAAAGTGTTCCATATCTGCGCCTCGTAGACCAACGGTAGAGTGCTTCTTTAATGATTCAAAGGTCGTGGGTTCGGGCCTTCTTAAAGTTTTCATTTTATTTTTTAATCGTTCTTTAGCGATGTAAATGATATTCAAATTATCATTTATATCCAGTTATCGTTCTTTATGGATATCACGTTATTTATATTTTGTTATCGTTCTTTAGAGATATGAATACAATTGAAGTCATCATTTGTATTCTGTTATCGTTTTATAACGATATGGATAATAATAATTATTATTGTATCTCCAATGGGGGTTAGCCTTATTTTACATATGTATGTTAGGGCTATAGTTTTATACACAAAAAAGATAAGCATAAAGAGAAATGGAAAAGAAAATTAAATTAGCTTACGCGATGTAAACAAAACATAAACAATCCTTAAATTAGGTATTGCGATTGCAGAACAAATATCAGTTATCAATTTGAAACATACAAAAACATTAACAACACACATATGTAACACTTCTATAACATAAATATGCAGCTTTCCGCACCATAATGAGATATGCTTATAGGACTCAGTGACTTTGTCTAATAATGCAATATGCATTTGTGATTTAAAAATAATTTAAATTTTTCGAATAGGTTTGTCATAATCTGTAATTGTTACTTATGTAACGTTCGGGTCAATATGACCCAACATAAGATTTTATTATTTTCTAATGTGGTATTAACATTTTTCAAGAATTTGTATCATGCTTTTATTATAATGAGTAGAAATTGAATTATTACCAACAATTAGATACACTAATTTACAACAATGGACTGGTTTCCTGTTGTTTTTCTGAATGAATTCCTTCTAAACTCTTACATTTTATCTGGATAAATATTTCAATGTTGTTTCTCAGTTTGAGGTCAGACACCATGACGGAAAGACCACTGAGTAATGCTCAGTTAGTATCAATTGTGAATTTCTCCGACAGTGAAGAGTTGTTTCAGAATTTTAAAATAATGTAAGTTATGAATCTGAAAGTGAAAATGATGACGATTTTGACAGTCAACAACCAGTCAATATTGTTCAGTCAATTCTTTCAAGAATAAAGCTATAGAATGGAAGTTGAATCCACCTCCACAACAGGGTCATCTTTGTGCCTCGAACCTCATCAGGATTACACCAGGATTTACAAGGTGTGCCACCATAATATGCCATATGCCAAACATAGAAGGACGGCGAGTTTATGGCCAGCAATGGGCAAATATTGACTGTATTGTTTTCCAGGCTTATGTGGGACTCTTGCTTCTTGCTGGTGTTACTCGATCTCATGGGGAGTCAACAAAAAGTTTGTGGGATCAGAAAACAGGCAGAAACATTTTGTGGGCAACTATGTCACTTGAAACCTTTTGAAAGATATCACGTGTCTTTCGATTTGATAAGAAATCTACTAGAGAATAACGAAGACGCACTGATAAACTTGCTGCTATTCGTTGCATTTGGGAGAAATGTCTGGAGGTCCTTCCTAAATTCTTCAATCCTGGCGAAAATATAACTGTCAAACAGTTAGTAGGATTTTGAAGTCACTGTCCTTTCAAGGTGTATATTCCCAGCAAACCATCGAAATACGGAATAAAAATATGGGCGCTTTGTGACAGCAAAACTTCATATGCATTGGTAGCACAAGTTTATACAGGGAAACAATATGGACCATCAGAAAAAAGTCAGGGTATGAGGGTAGTGTGTGATCTTTCCAGTAACCTAAGGGGTCAAAATGTAACTTGTGACAAATTTTTCACTTCTTACAATTTGGAACAATACTTAAAAAAAATGACAATGTTGGGGACTATACGGAAAAATAAGCCAGAACTTCCACAGCAAATGAACAACAAGGAAATACACAGTTCTTCATTCTATTTCACAAATGATACTACTGTGGTTAATTGTGTCCCAAAGAAAAACAAAAATGTTGTGCTAATGAGTACATTGCATCATGTCAATGAAGTCAGCAACAGGAATGATAAGAAGCCTCAAATGATTTTAGATTATAATGCATCCAAAGAGGCTGTAGACACACTTGACCAAGTAACATATACATATACTTGCAAAAGAAAAACAAACAGATGGCCAGTGATATTTTTCTACAACATTCTTGATGTATCTGCTTACAATGCATATGTCTTGTAGACTTCGATAGACCCAAATTGGAATGAAAATAAATTGACTAGAAGGAGAATATTCTTAGAGGAACTTGAAAAATTACTGACAAAGGAACATATTTCATCAAGAAAGCACTTTTCAAGAACAGAGGAAGCAATCAGAATTGTCAAGAACATTCAGAAACCTATAATTGTGACTACATTACCGGTATCAGAGTCTACAAGAGGAAAAACTGTAAAACATGAACGCTGTAAGTTCTGTCCATCAAGCAATGACAAAAAACGAACATGTTGTATGGAAACTACAGCAAACATATTGTAAAGGTCATGTCACATATTTGTGTCACATAATTGTAAGCAATGAGAAAGAATTGTGATTATGTACATCATGAGCGTTACACAAAACATAAGACAGAAGTTAATCATTATAACATAGCACAAGCGTTTAGTTCAATCTATAATTATTTCAAGGCCTATTGTTGTATTATAAGTTAAACATTTCATTCAAACAAGTATGTTTCTTCAATTTGTTGTTATTAATTTTTAATAAGAATGTAGAAAAAAACAAATGAATAATATAGCAAAATAAAATATTACAAACGAATAATAGTAAAAAAAAGCAAAATAACGTAAGATTATAATAAAATAAAGAAATAAATAACTGTAATATTAATAACAATAATGATAAACTATGTTATTGTAGTCATGCAAATGTTCACAAATATGATTTTGTAATTTTATATGCCATTATGAGGTCGGGTCATATTGACCCCAACAGCACATTCGTATAGTAAAATGTAACAGAACAGCAGGGTTAATACAGTACTGTACTTTCATTAAAGAAAAACCTGATGAAAATTATCAAACTCAAAATCACGATATTTCCTAGTTTACGTAAATGGATGAACTACTTTTCTTCCTTCCTATACCTAGTAGAGTGATTTGTGTTTTACGCCAGTATCATCGAACTCCAGTCTTGGAGGGGGGAGCAAGCGGTGTTTCCGGTTCTCTAAAAGTATAGACAGGTTAATATTAAAAATGATAGTAAAAATAAAATGATGTCCCTGTATATTTTGCACATACTACAATATATTATTTAAAATTATATACGTTAATTATTCATGTTTCGGTCCGCACGCCATAAAAACATTGTACAGCCCTTATGTTTACCAATGTCGGCAGTACTCCGTAGAAAGACAGCGTTCGTACCTCGTCTCGCACACGGACCATTGCTGTGTCTATTTATGGAGTTCCACTGTACTGATATAGGAAAACAGGAAAACCCCAAGAAAAACACTAACCGCTACAAGTGTTATGGGGTTTTCAATGAAAAATCCCAGGTGTGACAGGGACTCGAAACCACACTTCCTGCTTCACAGGCTGAAGGTCTGATCACTCAGCGACCAGAGGGGTTCATAACAGCCAATCCTCCAACAAGAACAATGCATTAAAATAGAACTTACTACTAAGAGGACAACGTAAACAACTCTTTATGAGCCACAGAAAAATATTAACAATTAACTGGTATAGTGTAGACTTATATTATAAGCACATGAGAATATTCAGCAAATGTTGTTGTTATTTATCCATCTGTATATCGGTGGCTGAGAACCAGACTCTTCTAAGTCCAATGTTTTACAGGAAAGAAATGTGTGTTTCATTGTGTTCCAGTTCTTGTCTGTGTATATGAATCGAACGAAATTGTAAATATTTCTCTCCATAAGGTTGCTATGAAGCTATTCCAAATTGTTTCACGCAGCTTTGAATGTCAGTAGCTTAAAATAGCTCTCCTGAAAAAAAAAATTGTAAAATTAACTTGGAATAGTCTGGTTCTGGGCTATCGATATGCCAACATGTATTAACTTTCTATAGTTACACATGTATTGTACGTCTGTTTCACATCCATGTCGAAGCGAAACTGAATAACATTTTTTTGCAACCACCACAATTATTGTAATAAAATATTTGAATCAAAAAGGTGGATTCCAAAGTGTTCTAAGCCCTTTTTAAATTTTTTTGGTAGTAGGTTATTTTACGACGCTATATCAACATCTCAGGTTATTTAGCGTCTGATTGAGATGAAGGTTATAATGACGGTGAAATGAGTCCTCGGTCCAGCACCGAAAGTTACCCAGCATTTGCTCTTATTGGGTTGAGGAAAAACCCCGGAAAAAACCTCAACCAGGTAACTTGCCCCGACCGGGAATCGAAGCCGGGCCACCTGGTTTCGCAGCCAGACGCGCTAGGTGTTACTCCACTGATGTGGACCCTTTTTAAAGGTTGTAACTTGTTTTATTCACATTTCAATTCATCCTTTTCAAACTCATATAGCCTACAATAACTGTCTAAGTTTATTAACAGACTCTCCTAAGTCTTCACTTAGATTCATTTGAAAAAAACATATGCAGACACTAGGGGCGGCACATTTGTATAAGTTTTTGTAATTTTTCTCATAACTTGTCATTTGAACTTAGGTCATTTTGGAATCCACCTTTTCAATTAGGTTATGTATACAGGAAGAAAGTGAAATAAACCAGTAGATTTTCAGAAGGAATGTAACAAAAAGTGTAATAACATAATAGTGGAAGGACTCTCAGAAAAAAAAAGTTTTTACCCAAATATTTAACACCCTCTTATTCGGTAACTATTACGAGTAGGATTGTGATTTTTGCCCACAACGATAGAAAATCTAATAAAGGATAATTTATTCCTCTGGCGTATTTCATAAGCATGGACGGTTTTCGTGTAAATTTAATTTAAAAACCACTAAATTCAAGACACCAACCGATGCAACTAGTTTGCATCATTGTGGACAGAAAGGGCGATGGGAGGTAGTTCACTAAGGCAGACAGGCCTGAGTTCTTTGACCTCTTACATCTGTATTACGAGAAGAAAGAGTAGTGTGTTTGCGGCAATGATGGCCTACTACTGAAACTTCCAACTCAATTTTCTAATTAACCGTGTATTTATTCACTAAACGTAATATAAGTTAGGTTTTCTATTCACAAGTGTCCTTTTCAATCTGCAGGACTATTTCACTTCCATCCTGTATATGCTGACTACCTTTGTGTAGAGCACTGATGTCAAAGCAAGCGCATTTTTCTGACCTTGACGTCGTGCGCGGGCAGCAAGCGCTAAGTATGGAAAGATGAAGGGTTGTGTTTATGATTAAGCAACCTGTTGGATTAAGAAAACAGTGGTGCACAACTTCAAACGGAACGTGAAATTTTATGTCATTTTTATATGGCTTCTTTCTGTTTAATATTATCTATATTGTCTGTAAAACAAAAGTACTAACATTGATTTCATAATATTGCACTTGTGTTTTAAATCTTAATAACATAATAGAGAGTTAAGAAGGAATATTCACTTAAATTCCATAGTAGTATAATATTATACCGTATTAAGTGGATGAAACACATCATTCATAAAGAAAGTGATATTCCAAAGATAGAGATTGAGTATGACATGATAAGTTGGAATTTATATTGATGGTATTTTTAGCCTTACAAAAGTAATCAATAAACTAATCAAAACAATATTACAGTACAAAGTAAAGTTACCTAGGTACTGTATCTGTTTTAAGTGTAACTAATATTACATAACAAAACTCTTATCGCATTATACTTTTAAGGTGATATTTGTGAGCAACTTCCTATCATCAGAATATTAAATTATTTTCTCGAAATCTGCTGAACCTATAGAGTTGACATTTTTACAACACATGGGCACGTATATTTTGCTTATGATGTAACAGTAGTTGCTTTGTTAATCTATTTCCTTACAAACAATTTCCATGCAAATATTTTCAAAATTTTCAATACACTATCTTCAGTAATACGTATATACGGCATATTAGATTTACGAAAACATTCTGTAAGGCTACTAAATAAATAGGCCTATACCTGAAAATTTCACTTTTCTATAAGAAAAGTTGAGAAAATATTTCTTTTGAATAAAAAAATCAAACTTGTGAAAAATTAGCATTACAATTAAAACTTACATTCTTATAATGCACTTATACTTCTCAGACAAATCTAAAAATTAACATGGATACAGTTTTAATAAGTTCTCTTCCCTTTATCTATTGAATCAATGCTGGCCATCCCTGAATATAGCTCGACTAATCGGCATATACCACCTCTTTCGTCTGTCCCTTTCCTTTCCGCTGTAAAGCGCTCAGGCTCTCCTGAGCTCTAAAGCGCGCGCTTGCTCCTGTGGGCATCAATTGACATGCCTGGTGTAGAGGAATGGGTTCGTTTACATTGTTCAATTCATCGCCTATGACGTAAGCATTTCCATTGAAACCGATGTCTAATAAAGTCAGTGTAATTTGCGTTCCACAAATACCTTCATTTTGTCTATTAATTTGGTGGAATATACACGATATAAGTCAAAACAAACAAGGTTATGCGATCTGGACTGATCAGTAGTCAAGTCTTCGAAATGGGGCAGATTCAACGAACTAACATGCACAGTTGTTGATAAGGATGATCAAAAGCGAGTTTATATTTGAAAAGAATATGAATTTTATTTATATTTATACTTGTTTTATTACTTTATTTCTGGATATATAGTGTATCCCTTGCATTATTTTGATCTCTCTACGTTTTCAGATACATCTCAAATTTTGTTAAAAAAAAAAAGAGTAATCGTTTTTACTGGGTACGTTTTTGACAACTGGAGCGAATATCGACATCCAATTTCGCAACTACAAGTGTGGTAAATTATGTTCCTATTTTCTCACTAGAGTTTATAGTATAAATGCGGAGCACAAAGAACTCCCACCCATCGATCCCCGGCTCTGACTGGAACACAGAGCTTCAAAGTGGAGCAACAAGTGTACCTTCTCTACCGATATTGCATTCATGTGCACTCAGATTCCCAGAATTGGTTTCTAAACGGCAGACAGATCGGGTATGTACGCTAAATAACATTGAAAATGAATCGAAATGTGCATAAAATTTTCTAAAATACCTAGGTATGCAACATGCATTTGGAATTACAGTTAATATAAGTATAAAGGATAAGCATCCGGAAAATTAATTTATCTTATTCACTCTTGGTGAAATGTGTAATCGAAGTCCTTATGTTATTTTCATAGACTAAATTCTTTGTCTGTCGCTGTAAAATAAGAGCTTCCTACTTACATTACATAAATTTAACGGAAGCAACACTTAACTGAATATAAAACAGCAGGATTTCAAAATTCATACACGAATGAAGTACTAACCTGTTATAATTAATATATTACGAGAAACTATTTTTGCACACTAAAATTTCATGCTTTAATTAACAAATGTCGATCTTATATCGGATAATTTTGAAAGTATAATTACGAGTATTTTCATGATGATGATAGTATTTGACCGATAAGCAGGGTAGTAATCGAAGAATCGACATAATTGCATTTAAACCTCCCTCTCTTGAAGGTTACATCATAGACCCTACTGTGAGATTCGAATCGCACGAACACCAGCCAGAAGAAGTACACGAGGAAAAAAGGAATATATATGAACCTTCCATCAGTTTTTATAAGGACAAATACCATCTGGAATCCATCGTCATCATGGGACTAATGATATAAGCCCATGGGACCATACCCCGGTTCCTAGTCGACTTCTGTAAATCTTTTGGCCTGCATAAAAATATTTTAAGAGATCTAACAAGTGCAGCACTCAAAGGCTCAATAGCTATTTTCAGGCATCATACATATGGACCATGACTAATTCACATCTCCTTGACGCTACTTCGTTTAATATCATGTGTTTCAATATAATTCAAATTGTTATTTTTCACTCTAACAACAATGTATCACTAAGCCTCAAGGCATTTACTCTATTGTAACATGGTACTCTTTGTCGATGGTAACCTGTAGTGGTTACAGGAAGAAATTAAATCAAATCAATATGTGTATATATTGGGCCGTCTATTTGCTTATCAAATAATAGTGTTAATTACTATATAACATTTTTATTTTGATTAACGTTTTCAGCATTAAATGCCATCTTCAGATCATTCATTTCACTCAATGGAACATGCTAAATACATGGAACAACATATAGTAAGTAAAAGTATACAGTGTAGATACAATCAGGATTAAATTATTCAAAATTATAAAACATAATTATTACTGTTAATTGTGTTCAAATGCACACATTATTTACCATGCCAGTATACGAATTGGTTTGGAATAATAAGTATAAATTAAGTACAATAGCTGAGGTTAAAATATTTAAAGTTAAAATACATCGGCGTGACCACAAGCATGTTAATATAAAATTCTTCAGAAGGAAGGAATGTCACGCCTCGAGGTTCACCATGCCGAGTTTTACTGCAACACGAGTGAATGAAGTTAAATCAATTATGATATTTTCTTTAATCTATCTCAAAGTTAACGGTTGTTGGAATTGTTAACTTACGTGGTGTTGTTGTTTGCAGGAGTAGATGCGTACGTGGTAGCTGCTCGGCAATGACAATCTCGAGTTAATCATAAGAAAAAGTTATATAGTAATTAACACTATATTACTATTTGATAAGCAAATAGGCGGCGCAATATATACACACATACTCATAAGCACGAGTAACTAAATACAAATATTTGACCAAGTATAATAAAATTGGACGGAGTTACGCAATAATAGATCAAGCACCAAAGACCTGTTTCGAGATATTCGCCATTGAAATAAATGTTTTTTTTTTATAAAACATTTTATGAAAGAAGTATTATAACATTCATATTATTACAAATAATACTAAAGGCTAACCGATTTTTAATAAGAGACCAGCAGTTGAATTAATATTTCAAAGCAAAATAAATAAATGAATTTTATGCAATAAAGGAATTTTTGATTATAAATAGCAGCAAAATTCAAATATTGCATTCTTAATTTTTCCGACTTAAATTAGCCTGCCATCAACAGATTTATGCAACTCTCATTTTTTTCAAATTGTTGGTTGGTCTATTATTACTAAACTCCGTCCAATTTTTAAAGCTATGCCGCTCCTATAAACAGATTGTCTCAGAAGATAATGCATTAAATTTAGTGGACAGTAAAAGATCCTGCGTATTAAGAAACCTTAGGTCACAGGGCAAAGATTGGAGAAGGTGGAGGAAAGGAGAAATCGGAAAAATCTGTACACAGAAGGTTGAAGAGATTACAGGGAACTACAAAACGAACTAAGATGAGAAATGGATAAGGCCAAGAAATTTAATACTCGATGAAACGGAAATAGAAAAGAATAGAGGACATAGAGAGAATAAGACTTAATGTACCGAGAAATAAAATGTTTGGACTTTACAAATAAGAACGTCAAATGGAATAAGAGATAAACAGGAAATACTTAGCAAATGGACGAAATATGTGGGAGAGTTACGTGAGACAGGCAATCGTCTAGAAAGATGGCTTAGTTTTAGAAGACGAAACAGCCGATCAAAAGATGAAAAAGGATTTTCTATTTGAAGGGAAGATAGCGTTTATGGAAATGAAGAATGGAAAAGCAACAGTAATTGTTGACGAAATCCCCATTGAATTAATGAAATGCTTGGATGGAGACACAGAAAATACTATGATTATGCAACGAAATAATGAGAAAGGCGTACGTACTGAAGATTTCACTGAGATAGTGTTACTGCCAATAACGCAAAATAGTACTGCCACCAAATGCAATAAGTTCAGACTATCAGCCTGATATCGCACTTGACGAAGATTCTCCAGCGAATATTCAATAACGCTCACACTGTTCTGGAAGAAAGAAAATCGCAGAGTCATTGATTAAGAAAAAACTGTGGAAGATTAGAGAATGCTAGGTTTGCAGTGAAAAGACCTGAGAAAATATAGAACATCCATCCGCCAACGTAACGAGATCGGTCCGCCAATGTAACGAATATTGCACACTTTTATCATTGCCAACATGACGCTATAAAGCAGTCTTCAACATTTTTATCACAGCCACAACACAATTATTGTTTTATATATATACAGGGCGGAAGGTAAGGTAGTTCATTAATTGACAGAAGCCATAGAACTCATTATTTAGAGTAAGTTTTGTCAAATAAAAAGATTATAGGACAGTGAGATAATCACAAGTGTTTCGAAAGCGCTAACGGCAAATTGCAAGATGTCTCAACGCCGCATAAGTAGTACCCCACACCCCATGCGGTCAGCGACTTGAAGGAGGTGGGTTAAGTTCAACTACCTTTCACCGTGTATCTTTCAGCAGGTGAGGGGAGGACGGCTGCAAATAAATGAGCCGTTCAGAGCAAACGTGTTGTAAGTAAAAATTGGATAACGAGACTTGAAGTAAAAATTCTGTAAAATACAGCGCAAAGTAGCAGTTAATACGCCGTTCTTGCTATCCACTGACTACTAATAGTTTAAATAATGTAAATATTAATTGCTACTTTGCGCTGTATTTTACAGAATGTTTACTTCAACCCTCACTACCCATTCTTGACTTACACCACTTCTGCTCTGAACGGCTCAAATGTACTGAGCTTCGGTGCAATACTTCGCGATCTAATCTGGGGATAAATATTCGTACAAAAATTACTTACATAAACTCCGGATAGGGACATAACTGTTATTTGTTTAGTTTGTATAATTTAATGTCAGAAAATGTAAATTAATAACCCGAATGAACAAAATAGTTCGTGTCCGGGCGCAGTTCAACAATGAATGCTGAGTTATCAACTTACAATGCAATACAGTAACAATTCAATACTAAGTATGGCGTAATAATTTTAATGTAAGCGAGAAATACGTACAGCAATAACAAGAAATAACATGAAAATCAGGAAAATATGTCCAAATTAGTGAAAACACTTAGGATTGAAGTTTCAGTTAGAATTAATGAAAAAATAAAACTGATGTAACTTTATGAACAAAATGTAATTAACGTTACAGTTTGTTGTTTTACAAATCACTAATTATGGGCGTTAATAATGAAATAAAGAGTAATAAACTCTGTAAACCACATTCCACTCACATATTACAGGTACTGTTCAAAATGTCCACCATCAACGTGCGTGCGGCTTTCACATCTTCTAGTCCAATTGTGACTAACTCTGGCTAGTATTTCTTGACTGTTACGAATTTCTTCCGCGGCCTGAATCATGTCTAAGTACTCACGATTTGTGAACTCTGGCATCTCGTAGTTTTGAAATAAACTAAACTGTATCGCCGTACATCCATCTGCACACTAATGCAATGCAAATATAACAGCTGATCAGTTTCGAGTACTAGGCCAGCTGTCTGCCGCCCGGACAGCGATGCCAGATTGTGTACGTCACCCGACAATCAATGTTTCTTCAATCGATTAATTCGAAATCAATTAATTTTCTAATTAAAATACTGCTGCAACGTGAACATAACAAACGTTCTCTTCGTTGTTATACAAGAAATTAAACCGTATTTTGAACAGTATTCGTAAAATTCGCGATCGAAATGTAGGCATAAAAGTATTATTTCTTCAAAAACCTGGCAAAAACGAGTAAAATGGTATTATATTTTTTGTTTGTTATATTTCAAGGAATCACCTTGTAATTTTTGTAAAATTGTGAGCTCATTTCCTTATAAAATTTTAGAAATTTAGAGCCTGCATTTTCTGATAATATTTGTGGTCGTTCACGTACATATACCCTTAACCGACTGAGCCACGTCGGTGGCTAAGATGCATTATTAGCTACATTTAAAAAAACACTTTATGTAAAATTCCTCTCGCCTTAGAAAAAAATCTTAAAGTTTTTAATTATTTTAATGCAAATTCCATAGTAGATATTCCGAAAATTGTTCTATCTTGTTGATTATATCGTAAAAGTTACATATTATATTCCCAAAATGCCACACATTTCCAATAATGGTTTATGAAAATTAATACTCTGTTTAGCGCTCGACGCTAAAATTGAACATGTTAAAAATTAATAAACTTATTTGATTTTATAGGATTATACAGAATTTCGTCTAAAACTGTACTATATTTTACTTTCAGAATAGTCCTAAGCATTTACTTAATGTGCACATACAGAAAATAAAATTGTAATTCACATAGTAATTAAATATTAAGTCTTAAATGCGAACTACCCTCTTATGTTTATTACTTTTACTTCTATCAAGTGAGAATCAGGACTGTACTTCAAATTAATTTCTTATTACAGTTGTCTCCGATGGTTTTACAGTTTAGAATTACATGATTAACAAAACAAAAGTTAACTTACCACTTCAAGTAACTACTACCAGGTAAAAACCCATTTGTCACTAATAAATACACATTTTTATTCACGATAATCGCTATTTAAAAGTGATGCAAATACAAAACTCGACCACTCTCGTCTCGCATTTCCGTTCGACTAGAGTATAGTTTCAAGCTACCACGGCAGAGGGCAGTTGTATGTTGGGCTTAACTCAGCCAATGAGAATGCAATATCTGAATATTTTTTTCAGAATACGAGAACTACACGGCAAGGAGGATGAATAAGCATAAGCATGATGTTCCTTGTGCTTTTCTTGCGCGGAGGAAGGAGCGGCATCCAAGGAGTTGTCCTCTCCTACTCTACTAGTAATCCGCAGCAAATTTGTTATGATGCAGTCACAGAGTCTATGTTATTTAATGCATACAATTTACGATATTAATATTTACTTAATAACTATTAGAGTAATACTAGTGGCTTGTGCAGCAAATGCTGAAAACTAAGTTCATTAGACGTTCAAATAAACATTTTTCAGATTTATTTTCAATGAAGAATACCAGACATTCTGAAAGTTATTTGCTTCCATAATAATGAAAGATACTCTCTCTCGAGCCAATACTGAAGAGAACCACGCATATAAATATCTACACCACACCGCCATTAAATATATGAAAAAGACCCAACCCCACTTGATTAATAACTTTAAAAATATTTGATTTTTAATATTATTATTATCTTACATAAGTTTTATAGCTTTCAGTAACATATATTATATAGCCGCCACTCAGTAAAATACAGAAATCAAAATCTAATTTAAGTTATTCTCTACATCTACTTATATAACCTCAAAACGTTTCACTTTCATATCATCAATAGCATTAATATGTATAATTAATGAAAAATAGTCACATCATGGCATTAACTACAATAATATTTTATTTCTAATGGTAATAATGTCATCAAACCACCTCAAGTTTTGTAGTTCTTAATATCCAATACACAGAAAATTACACACCGCAGAATCGAACCTGTAAATTATTTTTAGTAAGTTAAGTTTTTAATAACAAATTTAATTTGAGCTCTAAATATGTCAGCATTCTTGCAGATCATGGCCTTCGTGTAATATTTTTTACTGTAGTGTCTGTTTTGTTTTATTCTGAAATGCAATTAGCTAGTTCTCAAAGCTGACGAGAGATGGATTTTGGAAAATAGGAAAATTATGTTGAAAAATTGACATTTCACTGAAAACTACTACTTTTCTGAAAAGAACATTGAGTTCCAAGCTTCAAAACGAGGGGTCATTTATTAAAATCCATTCAACCGTTTTCCCGTAATTTCCATTACCAGTTCAAATTATATATATAGATAAGTAAGAGAAGAAAATGAATGTTCGGGTTGAAGAAGAAAATAAAATAAATTTTTGTAACACAGTCTAATAGCTATTTAAATCAAACCTTTAATGAGCAAAAATATAAATATGCTCTAGTTGCTTTGGTACAATTGATGTATAATGTAATGAAGAGGAACTAGGTACAGTCACAAAAAATACATTCACATATAAAAACAAAAGTTCACTGGCTGTTGAAATTATAGGCTTACTTCCTCCTATGAGGGACCTTCTGAAATATTCCTTTGTAGCAGCTAAATTACATTATAGGAAGTATTCTTATAAGGTAAGAGTGTTAAAATCTGACATGGAAGAAATACCAGTGTGTTTGAAAGCATTAATTTCCTTACATGAAATCTCTTACAAGTTCGTTCAGGTATTATAGAACTCTCTCAAGTCTACAGGTATGCCACCTAAAGATCAACGAGGAAAACATTATAATCATCACAACAAAAAATCTGATGATGTTTTCGAAAGTGTGCTCAATCACATTAATTCAATCAAGAGAAGGAAAAGCCATTATGTAGTCTACTAGTCGTTAAAACTTAACTGAAGAATATTGCTGGAGAACCTTTTAATTGTAGTGTAAATATTCGTAATTTAAATATGTACTGTATTGATTAAGGCTGGTTGAGTGGAAGAGAAGGCCTTATGGCCTTAACTCCGCCAGCGAAAATAAAACATTATTATTATTATTATTATTATTATTATTATTATTATTATTATTATTATTATTATCAGACTACCTGTTATTTGCTGATGATCTCAAAATCTTTCGCTCAATAAATAGTTCTGCCGATTGCCAAACTCTTCAAAATGATATTAACTCTATTGAACTTTGGTCTGACAATAATGGAATGAAAATTAATGAAACAAAAACTTTGGCATTTCGTACTCACGAAAAACTACTTCCATAAAATTTAATTATTCTCTTAATAACGCCTGTATTATTAGGAAAAATTCTATTAAAGAACTTGGTGTATTACTCGAGTCTAAATTATACTTTCACGATCATGTTCAATATATTTATAATCATTCAATAAGAATGCTTGGTTTAATAAGGTCTATAACTTATCTTTTTCTACTCCAGAGTCACTATTAATTCTATACTTTACTTTGGTTCGATCTAAACTTGAATATGCATCTGTAGCCTGGAATTCCATTACTTCAACTGATTCGGTTAAATTGGAAAATATTCAAAGAAAATTTATTTCCTTATGTGCTTTTCGCTTTATACCCAATTCCTCTGACTTTAACTATGAGATTACCTGTAAATATTTTAACTGTTGTAGCCTTTATTCTAGACGTCAAAATCTTGATTATCAAATTTTTTTGCAAAGTTATCAAGGGTGATATTGATTGTGAGTCTATCATAAACAATATCAGCCTTCGTATTCCTACAAAAGGTTTAAGATTAAAAAAAAAATTTATAACAGAAATTCAAAATCACTTTCTCCAGTCTGTAGATGCATAAAATATGCCAATTTGCATGGGCATAATTTAGATCCTTTTAAGGTATAGTTTCGTTTTGATTATTAGTATTTACTGTTCTTGTTCTCAATTTTATTTATGTATGTTTTTGTTTAATTAAGATATTATTTATTTTGTTTTTGCGCCTTTGTATCTTCTGTTTGTGTATTGTGCTGAACTATAATTGGCCTCTGGCTGTTGTTCAGCACACAAATAATAAATAAATAAATGTTTGAATGAATGAATGAATGAATGAATGAATGAATGAATGAATGAATGAATGAATGAATGAATAAATAAATAAATAAATAAATAAATAAATAAATAAAATAAATAATAATTATAATTATTATTATTATTATTATGATTATTATTATTATTATTATTATTATTATTATTATTATTATTATTATTGTCAGTCAAAATGTGATCGAATATATCTTCCCAACAATCTCAAAATTAAAAAAAAAAATTGTATGAAAATGTGTCTTATGAATACTAAAGAAAGATTTTCAACAGAAGATTTAATATATCATTTGGATATCCACGCCATGACATTTGCAGTACTCGTACAAGTGACAAGTTTCAGGCTGATGTCAAAGTTTATGAAAATAAACTCTCTAATAACATTGTGTCTTTTCTTCCTGTATGTGAACGTATACTATATGACACTGTATTCGCTTTGTTTCTGTGTTTACAGCTAGGTCCGGTCTGCCTTCTAAGCTTCATACAACAATGGCGTATGACGCTGAATGTTCCTGCAATTCTACTTACCCTTTTTGCCGTGTACAGTTCATCTGTTTACAAATTTACGGAGTACAGTATTAAACACACTTTCCATATAAAATAGCTTGAGAAATGCACTTCAATTGCGTACGAACTTTGTTACAATTAATATTTAGCAGATGTATTCGAGTGTCTATACATCTGTATCATTCCATGCAAAAAAGTATGCTTTTAAACCATGATGTCTCAAAAGTTAAAAATATTGTAGTAGGTTATTTTGTATGTTCTAAATATGAATTTCACGCAATACTATATTTATATCCTTCATAGTTTGGCAGCAATCAGCATTTAAAATATTTGTTTAGCAAAGAACACGGTTTCATTCATTGAAGTTTTCTTACTATGTAAAAGAAGATGGAAAAGTGATTTCAATGCAATTCGAAAAAGGAAAGCCTTGTTTATAAATTCCCTCAAACTGAAAAAAATGTATAATTTTTTAAGTAGTTAACCGCCGTAAAATAATTTAAAATAATACAGAACACAAAATGCAATTCATTTTTACAGACGAAAAAACATGTGTTTAGTTCTTTAGGGTATATTGATTCCACTCTGAAAATTTCAGAATATTGACTTAAATATCATGTCAGTTTTTTATAAAAAATAACTCACCGGAACAAAGGAGCTCAGCAGATTAGGCTCTCTCGTCGTACAGAATGTTGCGCGATCAAGGTCAGGGAGACGGTCGTTTGAGATTACTCATCGTTATGTAGTCTCGCGAATACTACGACCGCCGCACATAGCAAGCGATTTTCAACCGTCAGAACAGAGATTAATAATTTTATTAATTTAATTATTCATAGGTTTTTTTGAGATAACGTCATAAAACTTGAGAGATTGATTAAGAATAAGATTTTCTTCAATACGAATGACATTCGCATGAATTTATTTAAATTGGTGCATTCGAATATAAAACTATTTCTTTTATTCAATGAGGTGTTTTTATGAGCATCTCTTAATATTATTCGAATTAGTTTTTAAGGTGTTAAAACATGGTTGTTCAGGTTTACAATGGCGTCTCTTTAGTTTCGATTACACTTCATATAGGGTGTCTAGAATGTTTTAAATTATGGATAGCATATAACTGCCACCCATTTTTAGTCATCCGTATGACTAAAATAATAGGGCCATATTCATAGACATTCTTGGCAATATGATATGATATGAATCCTGTACAAGTAATCAGTCGATAGCCGGGGCTATTTTAGCACGCTCTTAGCGCGGGCTAGCGAAATGTCTATGAATAGCACCCTTAATGATATGGCGAGCATACTTGGCAGTTCAATTTATTTTCATAATAACATTATTATATTAAAAGCTCAAAAAAATTCATGAAATCACTGGCATATTCTTAAAATTTTGTATGGAATGATCCATCTGTCTCTTAAATCCCTCACATATACATGCAATTGTAATAAAAATAGAATCTACCCCAATTAAAGTCCACAGCTTTGGAATAACTGTTAGAACATCTCACAGTGAATCTAGCGGTCTCGGGTTCAAATCCTGGTTGGGACAAATTACCTGGTTGAGATTTTTTGAGGGGTTTTCTCTCAACGCATTATGAGAAAATCTGGGTAACTTTCGGCACTGGACCCTGGACTCATGTCGCTATCATTACCATCTTCATATCACTCAGACGCTAAACATAACAGTTGACAAAGCGTCGTAAAATAACGAACTAATAAAACAAATATCCTTATTAAATTCCCGTTTATACGGAATAGAAAATTTCTAGCTCCATCAACGTGCTGGGCAGAAACAAACTAAACGCACTCAGACTGGATAGGCCTACTAATGTAATGAACAGGGAATAAAATCGTAATTGTAATACAGTAGAACCTCTATTATCCGTGGTAATGACGGGGGTGGACTAGACGGTTAATCGAAAAAATCGGATAATCCGTACCATAAAATATTTGCATAATTCCTTACTACAGTCTCATAACATTCCTCCGTAGTGTTGTGTTTAACATGCTAGATAGTGAATCAGAAGTTCACTAATTTAATTCTGGTTGTCAACGACGGGTTTATAAGGGCCAAGGAAGTTCCTTATGATGGTTATTTGCAGAAGGATAGGAATAGTACAGGGCTCTTGTTGTATATCTACATACGTTACACAGTTTATCATTATTTTTCATTAAATCGCGCACAGTTGTAACGCCAATCACGTATTCTGATGCGAAATGAGCCGCGGTTTTTCTTTTCTCAAACCTCTCAATTATTTGTATTTTTATTTCGATACTTAGCAAAACACTTTCGACGCCCGTGAATATATTTTGCATAGAAGTTTTAAAGTACGGGCATTCGAGCAGTTGGACAATGACTGAATGCTATAGAGGCTTGCTATATAACATAAAGTATATATTGTGCGGAAGTTCTTGGGACTATTTCTTTGAAAGCAGGTAGTGACCATTTTACAAGTTGGGAAAAGTACCTTCAAGTAACATTCTTATTGCTTGTAGTAGTACTATGTAAAGATAAAACACTCTAGAAAATATCTATATACATAATTTGAACTGGTAATGGAAATTACGGGAAAACGGCTGAACGGATTTTAATAAATGGCCCCTCATTCTGAAGCTTGGAACCTAAAGTTTTTCGGAAAAGTAGTAGTTTCCAGTGAAATGTCAATTTTCCTACATAATTTTCCTATTTTCCAAAATCCATCTGTTGTCAGTTTTGAGAACTAATTTTATTCAATCACGGCCGACTTGATTGAATTTCAGAACAAAACACACACTACAATAAACAATAGGCTATTACACGAAGGCCATGACCTGCAGATTGCCGACATAGAGCTCAATTCAATTTGTTATTAAAAACTGATTCTGCAGTGTATAATTTTCTGTGTACAGCTGTGTATTGGATATTCAAATCTACGAAACTTGAGGTGGTTTGATGACATTATTACCATTAGAAATTAAATATTATTATAATTAATATCATGATGCATTTATTTTTTCATTAATTGTACATAATATTGATGCTATATTGATGACATGAAAGTGAAACGTTTTGTGGTTATGTAAGTAAATGTAGAGAATATCTTAATTAAGATCTTCATTTCTATAATTTACTGAGTGGCTGCTATATATAGCCACAAAACTTAAGTAAGATAATAATATTGTTATTAAAAATCAAATATTCTTATACTTATTAACCCAGTGGGGTTGGATCTTTTTCATATACTTAATGGCGGTGTAGTGTAGATATTGATATATGTCATTGTCTTCAGTATTGGCTCGAGAGAGCGCAAAATTTACAGTTCCTAAGGAAAGATCAAAAGGTATTACTTACTGATAAAATAAGAGGCCTAGAAAATTTTGCAGTCTTCAGATCATTTCAGCAAGATCTCTTAGTAGGATAAAATGATTTTACGCTCTACATTTCAAGTTCTACATGCAGCAGCTATACGAAAATGCTATTGTTCGAAGACTTAGCAAACCTGACATTTTTTTTAACTTTTGCCTACAATCCACAATGACCTGAAATAGCTACTGCTATCGTCCTGACATTGATACTTGAGTTTTCGCGTTGAAACTCAAAAACTGAAGTTGGATAGGTTCAAGAAAAAGTATTTGGCCTAAAAAATCCATTCAGAGGGAGTATGTTTCATTATTATGGAAGCAAATAACTATCAAAAAGACAAGTATTCTTCATTGAAAATAAATATGAAAAATTTTTATTTGAACGTCTAACGAACTTAGTTTGCAGCAGTATTTGCTGCACAAGCCACTAGTAGGATTATAATATAAGGTATAGTACTAAATTTCTTACACGTTTAATTCCGTAGTAAAGAAAGAAAGAGCGACAGAAAGACAATCGGATAATCCGCCGATCGGTTAATAGGGCGACGGATGATCGGGGTTCTATTGTAATACGGCATTACAGAATATACGCAGGACTCTTTCACAGTTGTATGACCCCAACGCTATTTACACGCGAAAAATAAGCGATATGGCAGGCACTATTATTTTTACATGGTGGTAATGACAGTTAAATGTCGTCCTCGGTAGTCTAGTGGCAACCGTGTTAACAAATGGATCCGAGATTATCGACAACGATGTATTTTAAAGGGCGATGAAATCCGTAGACTGGGTTCCTCCAAGAGAGTTGTAAAGCTGTGGTTAACATGTCTTAGATATAAACCACGCAAAGGAACCCTGTTTTTGGTAGAGAGTTCCATATAAAGTTTATAGGCCATTTCTATCCCACTTATATAGTATTTCCTTTGTGAATAATCTCAGTCGATGCCCGCTTGGACTGATTACCCGGTTGGGTTTTTTCCGAGGTTTTTCCCAGCCGTAAGGTGAATACTAGGTAATCTATGGCGAATCCTCGGGCTCATCTCGCCAAATATTGTATGTATGTATGTATGTATGTATGTATGTATGTATGTATGTATGTATGTATTTGTTCACACTGCAATGGGTATATACCCAGTGGCAGTGGTAACTAATTAAACTCAATAATGACAATAATAAAGTCATTAATTAAAAATACAATTAATAATAATACTAATAATTAATACTAACAATTATTAATAATAATAATAATAATAATAATAATAATAACAGGGAATATCCTAAATTAAATGAAGCACGATCACTTAAAATAACATTTAAAGTAAATCTAATTTGTATCTTAAACCTAAGTTCGAACTAAAACCCACGAGCATGATATGTTCATATCTACACAAGTACCTTTCAACATTACACTCATTTAGCTGTCAACTCACTCACTGCACTGGAACTACGACACATTTCACTGATTCTATCCTGATTTCACTAACACTTCAAAAACATTTCACTGTTCAAATACTTTGCATTGCCACTATAAACTATAAAGCTTCACTGACAGGAACACGTTTCACTTACACAACACACTTCACTGACACAACATAATTCTTCACTGATACAACACTTCAATAACAAAATATCATTTACACCCTTTAAATACTGTGTATAATTAGCGTCTATTAGTAAAGTCCTTAAGCCTATTTTTAAATACATTTTTGGTTGTTGGTAAAGCCTTTAGTAAGTCTGCAGGTAAAACATTTCAGTCTCTGATAGTACGATTGAGAAAAGAAAACTTTCCAGTGTCCGTTCTCTGTCTTCTTTCCCTCAATTTATATGAGTGATCGTTCCTTGAAGAGTAATTTGGCGGCTGCAACCTATTTTTTATCTCGCTATCACCAATCTCATCGACGCTAAATAACCTAATAGTTGATACAGCGTTATTAAATAACCAACTAAAAAAATCTCAGTCGAGAGCGTCATTAAAGTCCGTACATATGCATGTAGTAGAATTTTATTTAAACCCATGAACCTTGAAAAACGGCCAACATTGGAACCAATAGACCAACACACGTATGCATGTCTTTATAAACAGAAAATGACAGTTCAACATCAACTGAAACCAGAAGTGAACATTTTCTTTTTATCCCGAACTCTAAATCATCACACTTTATTAGTTTTTCAATGTCTGGAATCAGAAAAAGAACGATATTTATTTTCGCTTGCTCAGGAAGTTATAGGCCTATCGGAAAAAATATAGGACAATTATCTAAATGTTTGCGATATTCTGCTAAAAAAAGGACCAAAATAAGATATGTTTTAAAAAATGGGAAAAAAAGGGAATATGGAATAAAAAAGGGAGGAAAAAAAAGGGAAGTCAAAACCACATAATTTGGTCGGTGGAAGATAGTTTTGAACATCGTGATTAATTATTTTATGTTTCGTGTTGAAATAAAAAAGGGATTCCCGTTAAAAACCCGTCTCTAAACATAAGCATTCATGTGGTCACTATGGCTTAGCTCTCGTTATAAATAATCATTTATAAGCGCTAGGTCGCCTGTTTGGTCAGGACGAGGCTGTCTATATTAGGATGAGTAGTATTACTACATAAACTACGAAATGCTAGGATGTCAGACGTGTATGTGCAATATTTTCATCAGGTTAGTTTTAGAAAAAAAATGTTCGCAGACATAAGTGGAATCATCTTAGCTAAGAAATCACGTACAGTAAGTTAGACGACTTGTCATTAGGGAATAAATTTATACAATTCTTTGCCGGTTTTACCTGACATTTGGAAAAGGGTATGGTACGTCTCTATATGTTTCAAATGTGATAAATTAATCGGGCTGCATTTTCAACTAGTAGTGATTTGGGTCGGTTTTTCATCAACACATCATTCTTGTAGATTCTTTAAAACTTTCTCACTAGTTGAATTTGCACAATAAATTAAATTAAAATAACACATTGCTTTATAGCATGTAACAAATATTTTATTAATATAAACAATTTTTTTAAATCCTATTTTAAACTCTTACCTGCAAGTTATGTTCGCCAAAATCCTTCTTACTACATCCAAAATCGTGCGTAATTGGCTTATTATAGCACGCGTGCCGATAAAAGCAACGACGCATTTGCTATGACGTAATACCGGAACGCTTGCAATCTTGGTTAAGCCATTCTACGCGCGATGTAACAAGAAATGAAATGCAGGACAGAAGATAACGTGAATAATTTCGAGGGAAAAATTGTTCCGGAGCCGGGTATCGAACCCGGGACCTTTGGTTTATTGTACCAACGCTCTACCACTGAGCTACCCGGGAACTCTAACCGACACCGATCCAATTTTTCCCTCTATATCCACAGACCTCAAAGTGGGCTGACAACCGTCAAGCAACCAACTTCGAGTGCACACTAACTCCGTGTGACTTAAATTGTGGTTTTCTGTTAACGAACAGTGACGTGTATTATGCAAATGAAGATTTCAGGTATAACTCGATTAGAGTTCCCGGGTAGCTCAGTGATAGAGCGTTGGTACGTTAAACCAAAGGTCCCGGGTTCGATACCCGGCTCCGGAACAATTTTTCCCTCGAAATTATTCAAAGTGTCGGTTAGAATTCCCAGGTAGCTCAGTGATAGAGCGTTGGTACGTTAAACCAAAGGTCCCGGGTTCGATACCCGGCTCCGGAACAATTTTTCCCTCGAAATTATTCAAATGTGTCGGCTGAAGTTCCCGGGTAGCTCAGTGATAGAGCGTTGGTACGTTAAACCAAAGGTCCCGGGTTCGATACCCGGCTCCGGAACAATTTTTCCCTCGAAATTATTCAAATGTGTCGGTTAGAGTTCCCGGGTAGCTCAGTGATAGAGCGTTGGTACGTTAAACCAAAGGTCCCGGGTTCGATACCCGGCTCCGGAACAATTTTTCCCTCGAAATTATTCAAATGTGTCGGTTAGAGTTCCCGGGTAGCTCAGTGTTAGAGCGTTGGTACGTTAAACCAAAGGTCCCGGGTTCGATACCCGGCTCCGGAACAATTTTTCCCTCGAAATTATTCAAATCAACTTTACAGGGAGTTATACCTGAAATCTTGATTTGCAGAAGATAACGTATCATTTATTTTCAATCTTAAACAATTATTTTGTATCACTTTTGTAATATCACATGAAACAGTTCTATGATCCAGAGAAGCTTTATTAACAAAATAAAGGAACATTTGTAACATAACCAGCAAGTCATCCATTTCTCTTTACTCAATACCAAAGCCAGGCGCAATTAATCGATAGCAACATATGAAGAAAATTTGTCAGCTTTGGATTCCGAATTAAATTTCTTTCATAATTTCTTTCCTACAATTTTTAGTGCTAAGATGCCATAAAATGTTGTATCCAACTCGTGGATAATCTTATTATGGCACTCGTGATAATTCATTCATGCCATAATTATCAAAATTATCCACTTGTTTCATAAATAATTATTGTATAAATCTCAACTGAACAGTTGACGCGTTGAACTTTATCTTCATTCAATGATTTTGTTCTCATGTTTCTTGGAAATTAAAACGAAACCTACAATTTATTCACTATATTCTACGACTTTATACATCCCTAATTAAGACGCTATGATACCGAGTTCAATCTCTGCTTACTGTATGTACACAGCAGACAGGTAGAATGTTTGTGGACGGTGATATGAAGAGGTGGTGTATCAGTGCCCACGCGGGAACATTGTGCCCATCCTTGAACTAAAGAATTTCCCTCCTCTACCCACAATGGCGTGTAAATTCGGATAAAAGGAGAGGTTAAACAGAGTGAGTAAGTAAATTAAAGAAAATCAAAACAATTTCTGTAATTTTGCTTCGATCTATAGAAAGTGCAGTATCTCGTCATATAAACGTGTTTTCATGTTGTGTATGCCTACACTATAGAGGGAAGTTTTACGTTTTTTAAACTGCTACATTTAATAACAATAAGTATATACAACGTTATCATAACATACTCTTATATTTATAATAATTTATTGAATTAATTATGCACACTATCTTTGATCAAAGCTACAGACTGCCAGCAGAATATAACATTAACAAAAACTTTATAATTCATTCCTCAAGGACTTCTTCGATTTTGGTGAAATAATGTACTCGTCCAAATCGCTTGGGGGCGTCGCGTTGTCCAGCTCTTGAGCCACGGCCCAATAGCGTTTCCTCAGCAGATGTGCAGAAGCCTTTGGCTGCCTCTCCCTAGTGAAGACTCCCTTCTTGTTGCCGCCAACTCTGGTATAAGCTGAGAAATACAAATCATATAAAATATTTTCGGATAAATATGCTCTAGATGAAACAATTTCATTAAATGGCGGCCGTCCGTTGAATTCCAGATATTTGGATTACATTATTCCAATCTGTATGAAATATACGAAATATACGTATAATACTAAACTGCCCCCCCCCATTGAGGGTAGCCCTTACGGACTCAGTATATCCTCAAAAAATTATTATACATATGTAAACATAGATATTAAATTTTAAAGAAGGGAAACAAAGAAAAGGACGTGAAAAATTACAATTGCTATTAATATGGCACCATGTGATTAATTAGGATTTGGCAGGATTTTTTTAACACAACTATCACAAAGTCATCCCTCAGAGATGTTGGCAGATCAAACTGCCGTCGAAATTCTTCGAAAAAAGCTGGTGTAGTCCCTCGAGCACCTATGAGCAAGCCGAATACCTCAACGTGAATTAAGGCATATTTCAGACTGTAGACTCATAGATCGACTTCTTCTCAAGATGGACCTCGGCTAACTGATGACATTCTACTTCAAAACGTATCGTGGGGTCCACAATGATGCCCTGTTTAGTGTCAGCATTGTACGCTAAAATATCTACTCGTTTCGTTGACCCATTTTCAGGTAGACAGGAGATTTCTTCTTCTACTATCCAGCCCTTATTTCTTAATGCGGCAGCAATTTTGGATCTTACAAGATGATGTCTAGAGTTCCTCAAGAACAATCCCTGTTCACAGAATACCAAGACGTGTGCCAAAGTTTCAATCTCCGGGCAGCCATACCTGGTGCAGGTACCGTCAAAAGATCTGCCGGGAACGGAACGGACAGCTGCTAAATTTGCTGTCATTTTCAGGCTAGATATCCATTCACTAGTCGAAAGTCCTTTCTTGTTTGCAATCCAACTGTTGGCGGCTGTTACTTCACTATACATCTCAACACCTTTTCTCCGTCCTGAAAGGGTCTCATGATTCATATTCACGACCTCGCA
This sequence comes from Periplaneta americana, assembly GCF_040183065.1. NCBI lineage: Eukaryota > Metazoa > Arthropoda > Insecta > Blattodea > Blattidae > Periplaneta > Periplaneta americana. The sequence goes on along the minus strand of NC_091117.1, from coordinate 183,981,718 downwards.
ATTATTCTCGAAAATTTCGAATTGTAGCTTTAGTAAAGTCTTCGGGAAAAGAAAGGCAGAGGGAATCGCACAACGATTTGAGTTCGACATCTAATTGTCTCAAAGCCAGATTATATTACAATAAATTGCTGCCAAATCATCGTAATCGTTAAGGCGAGTTCAAGATGACTTCCAGAAACACTTTTATGTATCGTTTGATACATAAGAAATTCAATTAGATTATTAGAATATTATTTTTATTAAACTTACTTTTACGCCCACTTAATACTTTGAATACAATAATTCTAGAGATGACATTCTTTCATTCAGTATTTTCAATTACGCTTTTTCCTAGGTATGGTACTCCGCTATCATTCAAAACATGCAAAGCCTTATTTGATTTTTCATGTATTAAACCTTTTCTCTAATATGCTTGTAACTATATTGCACTTACTCTGAGCGGTGTTGAAGTCAGCAAAATTCCAAATCATTTCTCCTATGAAAAATCCTTCCTTCATGAGATTATCAAATGCCTCGAAGTGTTTGGATAGTACAGTTACTTGGTATTCTTCGGACCAAATGTACTCTGGAGACTAAAATATAACATAATTAATAATAATAATAATAATACTAATAATAATAATAATAATACTAATAATAGTGTAATAAATAAATGTAGAATGTTTAGGAAAATGGCTATACTTTTTCTAATTGAATACATTCAAACACCAAGAGTATATATGTCCACGTTATGGCAAATGAAGCAATCTAATGCAGTTTTATGATTCATACTGATGCCTCTTTTAATATAAATGTTTTCTAAGCACTACCCCAGATCACATATAGATTGCTCATTCCTATGTTAAAATCGGTTGCACTTTGAAGAGAACAACCGCCAGGATCGCCACCCGTCCGCCGTAAACGAACACGAGATGGCAGTACAGTCGCTAATTCAATTCAAATGGGAATTATGACGTAACTCCTTATGTAACAACTAGATGGCAGCATAGTAAACCTAACAAAAGTTGTTACTGTCAAAGCCTATAACGCCGAGTAATCTGGGAATATATATATATATATATATATATATATATATATATATATATATATATATATATATCTAGGGCACTACTTATCTTTTCATTGTCTTCAATGTAATATTTAAAAAAAAACGCTTAATGCGGGGTGAGAAAAGAACTTTTTTTTACCAGAAGGCATTCGTTTTTATTTCTAGAATTAAACTGTAAAATAATAAATTTGTAGCATGACAGCTCTTTCTTTCAAATGTATTTTCTAATCTTTCATTCTTCCCGGTTTAGTGACATGCTTTTCCTGACAAAACTAGTATACTGTTGCAGTTTGACACTCAGATATCCCTTCCTTGTGTCTGATAAAATGCAGTAGTGTGTAATTAATACTGTCTAAGAGATGTGTTCAAAATAGCAACTACTGAACTTTAATTGATACCCATACTATTCCTTTCGACTTCTCGCTTCTTAATAAATGCAACACATGTTACTTTGCATTATTTGGTGGTGTTTTCAGATTGTGTGCATGTTACGTCAGGCGACTCTAAAGTATACACGAGAGATAGTGAGTAGTTTCTATAGCTGCTAGGTGCGAAAAAAACCAAGACTTGAAGGCGGCACAGCCGGTTCGAACTTCCCGGCCTTCTGCTAGAAACGGCAATGATTTAGCTCAACTATGTTACTCCAAAAACTATGGAATGACTAACGTCGTAGGCTTCAAAAATTTTTGGACCTTAAGATAAACATTTATAATAGAGGGCGGGAAAATGTGCGTTACCACGCGATACAGGTTAGTTTGGTCTGAAGTATGGATGACGACACAGGTACAAGCGCAATAACATAAATGCACCACGAGAGGGCGGTAGTACGAGTAGAAACCACAAATGATCTTCAGTGTCAACTTCTAGTCGTATGAGAAAGAAAGCCAGGTGTTTACAATAATGTTTATTGCCTTTGTGAAGGTAGTAGTGTTGTATAAAAGTGATTTAAGATACCTGAGTCGAAGGATTTGGAATTAAACAGTCTAAGAAACAAATACGGAAGAGAGATTTTGATCCCGCAAGGGGAAAATATTTTCTGTGCCGTGCGCAAATGTGAAATTAAAATACGTAGGAAATATTACATAGAGCGGCATTGTAACAGCAAGAAACATACCGAAAACGTACAAAGATCTTCGACATCAAATAATGAAAAACATACACGATCTGAATTGAATGTGGATTTATGTAATATGATTTCTGCAAATACTCCGTTCAAGAAACTTGATAATCCACAGTTTATAGGTGAAAAGGTGAAAGAAAAATTCCTTAAATTCTGCAAAAAAAAAAAAAAAAAAAAAAAAAAAATACCGGTTATACAGTTCTGTTCAACATTTTGAGTGGAGGGAAAAACGACGATACTACAGCTATTTTTTCATTTGCACCTCTAACATCTTTTAACACGGAAAATAGCTTTTCGATGTTGAAAAACTGTTTGAGTGAGAGAAGTCGAACTTTCTCTTTCGATAATTTACGGATGTATTTTGTGGTTCAGTGCAATGCATGCTTTAATCATCAGGCCGTGGCAGGTAACATTTGAGGTAAGTTTTTAAATCATCAGAACTGTATTACAACTTCATTCCAGTATTTATAGATCGACTGAATGGAGTGATGAGGTTCTCATTACCAGACTGTACTCTCTTGCCGCTGTTTACGTGAGTGAATGAAAACAGTATAGTCCGTTGATACAGCTGACACCAGCGTTTTTGGAGTATGTTCTAGAATATAGTGCCCAGTTTGTGAGCATGTTGCTAGTGCAGCTGAGAATAGTACCACTTCCTATACACGTCACATCAGCCATTTGCCAAACACAGTTGTCAAACTGACTGCGGAAAATATAAAACACTAGCACTTAACATTCCCATTACCTATTTCACACGCCAAAAACGGTGACGCATAACGCACATATTTCCGCCCTTTAATAATAATAAACCATATTGAATGTACTAGTGTTGCTGGTACCGTCTGTATATTTACAAATTACTGTACGTAAGAAAGAATTTTATAAGATGACGTCAGTCGACAATATTTAGGCAGAAGCTACGGTGCTTACTATATGCAATCCCGGCATGGTATCCGCTCCGTACTCCGTCATGATGATTGGTTTGTTGTATTTGGTGAACCAGTCGCGCGCTTCACTCATCACGTTCGGAATGATGGTGTCCGTCCTTCCTCCGTTGCTGTACCAGGAGTTGTAACGGTTGAAGCCAATCACATCCATGAATTCACCCTACAATTACAAACACATTGCGCTCGAGTGGCCAAAATTTGTATAAGCACTTGTTTTGACATTATCAACATGGTGGAATAAAAAAGTTAACATTTCTATCTGCCCCTATAAGAATGTTTGCTTGTAAGATGTATCGATTTCTGCTTTCTTTAGAGAAATAGCTGAGACGCAAACAACCACAGAAATAGTCCCAAAAACTTTCACTCACCGCTTTGTCTCCGCTGTACGACGCACTCATTGCCATGGTGATAGGCCGACTGGAGTCCAAAGATTTGATATGTTCAGCAACCGCACTAAAAATATCAGAATATACAATGCAATGTTAAAAGGTTTTACGTATATTGTATTTAATTACGTTTTAATAACTGCAGAGGATATTTAGTGTCGAAATTCAACGTGAACGAGAAATGGTCGACAAATTATACCTCAACCCTATTACATACTTACAAATGGCTTTTAAGGAACCCGAAGGTTCATTTCCGCCCTCACATAAGCCCGCCATCGGTCCCTATCCTGTGCAAGATTAATCCAGTCTTTATCATCATACCCACCTCCCTCAAATCCATTTTAATATTATCCTCCCATCTACGTCTCGGCCTCCCCAATAGTCTTTTCCCCTCCGGTCTCCCAACTAACACTCTATATGCATTTCTGGATTCGCCCATACGTGCTACATCCCCTGCCCATCTCAAACGTCTGGATTTTAAGTTCCTAATTATGTCAGGTGAAGAATACAATGCGTGCAGTTCTGTGTTGTGTAACTTTCTCCATTCTCATGTAACTTCATCCCGCTTAGCCCCAAATATTTTCCTAAGCACCTTATTCTCAAACACTCTTAACCTATGTTCATCTCTCAGAGTGAGAGTCCAAGTTTCACAACCATATAGAAGAACCGGTAACATAACTGTTCTATAAATTCTAACTTTCAGATTTTTGGACAGCAGACTGGATGATAAGAGCTTCTCAACCGAATAATAACACGCATTTCTCAACCCTATATAAGGAATTAAATCAAATCAAATCAAATTTATTTATTTATTTAATATACAAGGTTTTCACTACATTAGGCATTGCAGCTTGAAAGAGCAGAAGCTCGTGCTCGGACGCAGTTCAGTCTATTTATATAAAATTGAAGAGTGTTAATTCAGCACAATAATATTAATATATAGTAGCGTTCTGCTCGTCAACGTTTTTTAAATAATTATACACCTTAAACACTATTTTCCGCGCCTGCCTGTGCAATACTTGTCTTTTTACAGTCTCTTCTTCCATTTATTTATCTTACACATACACAGTAAATGTTAGTTTTACTTATTCAATGTATTGAAACACTCACATGTGAACAAACGAACTCTGGAAGTACTTGTTACAGACTGATTCTGATTGGTTCTACTGTATTGTACTGTATTTTATTTCATGGAGTGCAGTTTCATAGAAAAGACTTTGCCGACAGACCTTCTACTGCCCCATACTAATTGGTTGTCATAAATAAATGTCTTCCTTACTGTGACGGAAATCTTGTCTTCTCCTGTCAGTAACCAATCACAACCCTCGTTCAGAAGAATTGACAGGCTCCCGTCAAATCCACGTGGAGGCAGAGTTGCTGCATCTTTCCCGAATTCCAAGAATCCCGTCAGTCTCATTTCGAGGGTCACCAGGATTGTGGCAACTGTGCAATGTTGGGACGAGGGGACCGGATGGAATTTGTCAGAGGTGTTTGTGTAGGAAGTCATAAATCTGTAAGTGGGTGTTCAAAGGAGCCACCGAACTGCACTCCTTGAAATAAAATGGAGTATACAAGTTTGTGACGTCACATATCAGAAATGCTGCGACGCATGTAGCAGCTGACCGCCTTCCATATATCGTATACCTGAAATAAGTGTCGGCTCCTGTGTTGGCCGTCAGCGCTTCGTTGGCAACAGACCACATGATTACACTCGGGCGGTTCTTGTCCCTTTTGTAAAGCGTTGTTAGTGCTGCTTTGTGGGCAGAAAGCAGTTCGTCTTTGAAACCGTAACCTCTGAAAACATAATTATTAGTCGACATAAATCTACAATAACAGCTTCAGTGTAATATAGACATAACACATCAAATATCACAACACTTCAAAAAATACTCTCTCACAAATAAATTAATTTAGTAGGCTATATGAAATAGAGATCAGAGATTTTAGATCAAAGTGTATATAGTTTCAAAATGTTCTTCTTGATTAGTTAAATATGGTGATCAGTAGAGTCCGGAAGTTCAAGCATTTATTTTGGCTAAATTGGCAGGAAAATAGGCACTTAAAAGTCAGGAAATAGGCAGTAAAATAATAAAAAACAACCATTTAAAATTACCTAAATAGACAGTAAAATCATAAAAGTAGTAATTTAATATAGTTATTTAATAAACCTGTGTACCACATTTCACTACTCACTCTTGATTATGTTGAAAATCAATAATTTAAACTATATCCAATTATTAATATTTGAGAAGAAAAATTCACTCCGGGGCCGGGGATAGAACCCGGGTCCTTGGTTCTACATACCAAGCGCTCTGACCACTGAACTACGCCGAATTTAATCCACAGCACCGGACCGAACCTTCCTCCTTCAATGTTTCCCTTTGTGGCCTGACTCCAAGTTAGGCATATAGGCTATGTTGACGTATATGTCCAATGCCAACTGCCATTATATTAGGAGCGCACTCAGCTGAGTGACTGTTTGGCGGGGATTCCGCAGTTAAGTGCACAGTAATCTACGTACCAAGCGCTCTGACCACTGAGCTACGCCGAATTCAAATACTGTGCACTTAACTGCGGAATCCCGGCCAAACAAGTCACTCAGCTGAGTGCGCTCCTAATATAATGGCAGTTGACATTGGACATATACGTCAACATATATGCCTAACTTGGAGTCAGGCCACAAAGGGAAATAGTGAAGGAGGAGGATTCGGTCCGGTGCTGGGGATTGAATTCGCCGTAGCTCAGTGGTCAGAGCGCTTGGTACGTAGACGGGTTCGATCCCCGGCCCCGGAGCGAATTTTTCTCCTCAAATATCAATTGTCAATATTACAGATATTATTCTGTATGACAAATTAATAAATCTATAATAAATCAAATTATGCTAATACAGATGAAACGAAACAAAACTTTTTCATGTTTTCGAATCTTCCAAAACAGCTCAAAGCCTACTCGGCTCAAAACTGAACGGAATATAATAAGAACTATTTGGAACAATATTACAGTATATCATTCGAATATAAAATAAAATTATATACAGAAACGCGAAAGAAAAAAGTAATAGGAAAATCCAATTCTGTAACCTCTATCTCTATCACTTTCTCTTTCACAAGGTTTTCTAACAACAAACTTAAAACGTTTAGTCATTCAAACCCGTTGTTTAGAAAATGCTTCAAACAGTCGGAGGGAAGAATCATGAACATGATGAGCAGAGCAATGGAAACTGAGGTTTGTTAAATGGTCTTTTTTCTGTTTCACTATTACCTTGGTATTTCAAAATAAATTGATGTAGGTAGTTACCCAATATTGACACCGGGACACTCGTCGATGATCATGATGCCTTCCTTATCGGCAAAGTCCATGATCTCCTCAGAGTAAGGGTAATGTGATGTGCGGTAAGCATTGGCTCCTAGCCACTTTATCAGGTTGTAGTCGCGAACAATCAGAGGGAAATCGTGTCCCTTGCCTCTGATCTGTGAAAAATAAAATTATAAAACATAAGACATTTTTGGTGGCCTAGCTGTTACAGTGTTTATATTAAGTAAATAAATTAAGTAAGTAAATAAATTAAGCAAATGAGGCATGTCCTTTCTTGCGCTTTCCTCCTCTTGTCTTTTATGCTCTGTTTATCGTGTGTTGTCTTAAACTTTCTCCTTTGCCCCTACTGACAACTTAACTAGAGAGCCCAATCAGTTATGAATATCGAGTATTGATCCAAAATCTTTAGAAGAGCTAGAATGCAAGTGAGTAAAGAGACAAACTTGAAACTAGAAAATGTTTATGGTTACGTTAATGATTATGATTATGGTGGTCGCGACAAAATATTTTGCTCATGTAGTTGTAATTAACTGACTTACATCAGAATCCTCGTGGCGTCCGAATCCTCTGATATAGATGGGTTTTCCGTTTATGGTGACGGCAGTGTTGTTCCACTCCACTTTCCTGATGCCTACTGGCAGTCGGTATACGTCTGCAGACACACCACTGTCTGTGGTGAGGCGGACCTGCAAGATTTGACTCGTAAAAATGGATGGAAATTAAAATGAATAAAATTTCCTAACAATAGTTATAAGCCAGTCGTTTCTTTGACTTCAACAAAACAGTCACTTTTAATTAGTAGTATTTAATTTTTATTACAGCTGGCGCCAGTGTTTTTGGCGTGTGTCCTACACCTAGAGTATAGTGCCCAGTTTGTGAGCATATTGCTAATGCAGTTGAGAATGGTATCACTTCCTATACACGTCACATCATCCATTTGCCAAACACAGTTGTCAGACTGACTATGGTAAAGGTAAGACACTCGCACTTAATGTTCCCATTACTTATTTCACACGCCAAAAACGGTGACGCGGACTGTAACGTATATTGAATTCCTGATTACTCAAACAGAACTATGGTCTAATTCATTTTTTATTTCTTTATAACACAAGGAATAGGGAATTCAGAGCACTGAGAAAAAGTCTTCTTTAGATATTCAGATGAACTGATTGTACAGAGGTGTGAAAATTATTAGAATAATCTTAATTTTTAAAGGTTTTTTTAATAGTTACTTCACAAATATTAATTGAATTGATGAATATTGGTATATATTACTATACTGATGTAGGATGTATTTACTACTAACAATGCCGGAAAGCATTGTTGTACATTGGTATTTTTCTTATTTTACAATTGTTATGGGAATTCAAAAATTATTATATTATGTTGGCGGAATTGGAAACATAAAAAATTATATGCACAAAACAGATGTATACGTTCATTTGAACCTTCACAACAATGTAAACGCAAAGAACAATTTGTTTAAAGCATTTCTTAATTAATTTTTTATGTTTCCAATTCCGCCAACATAATATAATAATTTCTGAATTCCCATAACAATTGTAAAATAAGAAAAATACCAATGTACAACAATGCTTTCCGGCATTGTTAGTAGTAAATATATCCTACATCAGTATAGTAATATTATATACCAATATTCATCAATTCAATGAATATTTGTGAAGGAACTATTAAAAAACCTTTAAAATTAAGATTATTCTAATAATTTTCACACCTCTGTAGCTATGAGACAGGTTTAATTCCTCGTTGAAAATCCACTGCCTAACGTCAATAAATACCTTGTATTACTAAACTGAAAGCGTTTAATTACTGTGGTAACAACTTAACAGATTTCTGTCTCCAGAAGGGACATTATCAATGATAATCTCATTATTATGCACTTATTTTGCGAAGGAATTAGACTTTTTCATATCTTATTTCAATACTCTGATTTGGCTGATATCAAATAACCTTGGAAATTGCTCTTTCCATGAAATTCAAATAGGAGAGCTCAAGGGTCTGTCTTTGTTATAAATTACTTTTTCTTTCGCTGCATCTACAGTAGAAAAAATTAGTCTATCTGTATGCAGACAACGCCGCCGCGAATATTTGCCAGTAAATGGAAGTAGGCCTACTATGCATAGTATGTATTAGACTTACCTCCAGAGTATAGAGATACGCAGGATCGGTGTCCATGAGAAAGGGCCACCACAGTTTGGCCTGAGGGACCTCCAGCTTTCCTTCTAGACCAGCAACATCTTGGATGACGTAATTACCGTCACGGTCCACGAGACTCACTGAAGCTTCAGGTGTTCCTGAGGGATTTTCTCCTGCAGTTACTTTGTAAGTAATAATGCCTGCAAATAGATCAACTTTAATCATTATCATTATCATTACGAGTATAATAACTATAGTTATGACTAAATGATTTTTCAATAAATAAATAAATAAATAAATAAATAAATAAATAAATAAATAAATAAATAAATAAATAAATAAGTAAATAAATAAATAAGTAAATAAATAAATAAGTAAATAAATAAATAAATAAATAAGTAAATAAGTAAATAAATAAATAAGTAAGTAAATAAATAATAAATAAATAAGTAAATAAGTAAGTAAATAAATAAATAAATAAATAAGTAAATAAATAAATAAATAAATAAATAAATAAAGTGACTGTCTTCTATAAAACTTTCAGGCTTTTTTCTAGTTTAAACGTGTGACTGGAAAGAAGTTTCATATTTTCCACTATATTTCTGATTTAACACTGATTACAGAGTGGTGGTGTTGCCATCTTGAAGTCTTTTAGGCATATAATGATATTTTACGTTCTCCATTTCGAGTGTCACAAAAGTCCAAATCTGGCTGTGACCCTTTGTTTTATTAGTTGAATATTTTTGTATTTTTTATAAAGCCATAACATATTTATGTGAGTGTTCAAGGCATTAAGAAAATAAAGTAAAGCTTTGTGATATGTGTATAAAATTTCTCTATGAATGTACATAATATATTATCAAGGTGTTGGAAAATCGTCCACCGCTGCTAGTGAATTTGAATCGAGTAAAGGAAGAAGTTTGTGAATTTAGATTGCGATAAATTGGAAATGAATGATTCAATTGCAACCGGCAAATGAGGAAAATTACACTTATAAAGATATATTGCCAACCAGACAAACAAAACTGTTGGCACAGTGGCCGCTGCAGTAAGGTTTACGCGTCTTTTGTTTTTCTTATTTATTCTCCAGCAGCGAAAGGATTAGATTATAGTAGTACATAAAATTTAGAAGCAGGGACCGTGATTTCTTAGAGTAAATATAACTTTTTATACATACTTATGTATTTTCATTTCTGAACTATTTTTGTGAGTTTTTAGAACGCAAGATCGGACGAAAATTTTAATTTGTACATTTTGTCATAGAAATGCGAAAATATATTTGGATACATAAAGTCACCGTATTCTATAGGTATTTAGTTCTTATAACTATTTCTATCACTGTGTGATATTTTCGAGTAAACTCAAGAACAGTTATCTAGCAATATTAAACTTCGAGAAGAATGTTTGTAACGACAGCGTATACATTTTTGTAGTTTACCTGTGTCACCATTTATATCTGTGCTGACATCTATGTCGTCAATGTAGGAAATAGGTGTAGTGTACAGTACAACAGATCTGTGGATTCCGGCGTAATTGAAGAAATCAAATGTATACCCCTGTACAATCTTGGTGCCGTTGTCTCTGGAATAGAAATTTTAAAATTTGGGAACATAACAGATAATATTATTATAGCCACTAAACTAATAGTTAAATTATTACCCAACAGAGCTCGAAATTCTCTCACATTTGCACTATTTTATTTTATTTTTCTCCTATAGAGCTCGCTATCTTATCTATCTCCACGTTTTACTTTTCATTCTCTCTACTTTCCTTCAGATAGCTGACCTGAAATCATTCAGAGAAAGAGAGAGGGATAGAGAAATGGAGAAACTCTTTTCTGAACTACTGGGGAATCGGATGAGTGATAGATAATTCTCTTTGGCTCAATTTTCAGCCATATATTTTAAACTCATAAAGTACACGTAACGTTGGCTGTTCTTCTCAGTAATTGAGACAGGGAAATAAAAAACTCCCTAATTCCAATAAACCAAATTTTACAGGAGAGAGAAAAAACCTATCATCTGTCTTACTAACTTTAAATATCATACATTTACCTATTAATATTGTGTAAAATTACATTCCTTTACAATTAAACACTTCAAAATCTAAATTTTTACATTATCTTACTCTATACGAGTAATTTGAAATACACACCGCTGGAGTTAGTGGTTTTCTGACTTCCACAGTGTATGAATTAAGAAAAGTGAATGAATATGAATCATGTGAAGAAAAAAGATAAGTATACCACAATTTCCTTATGAAGCATTGGAATATACGAGAAAATGGAAGTTTATTATTAAGATTAACATTGCTAGATTTTTTAATTTCAAATAATATGACACACAAAATCACAAATTACCATAAAACATATCAAAATACACAAATAAAACCACAAACAATATTAAAATGTTAACACAGTCTGATTCATGTTACGGATTCTGTTTTTTCTCTCACTCTCATGTTCTTCCTGTGCATCTAGATTCTAGATTATTACTGTCCGCAAACAGAGTTTGGTAATTCATCCTACTTTCCTCAGAAATAAACTGCATTCAATTTTGCAAGTCCTTTTGCTTTCTTTTTTCAATGGTAATGTTGAATTGTACTTTAGTTGACTGGGGAATGATGCATCTGTATTGTGTTTCCGGAAGTTAAATCGACTCCATATTGCGCCTTTCATAGTCTTACTTACATGGATTTCATAGATTTTTGTGACATTCTGAATACCGTATCACTTTACTCACCTGGTTGAGCGATAGTGTTGCCGCCTACCGGGAAATTAAGCTTGGAATGCAAAAACTCTCTTATTCCATGGAGTAAGTGGAGTTCTGACTTCCACGAGTTTTAAAACAGCCCCCAGAATGCAGATCAATGTCGAAATTAGTGTATTCTTGCCTTCCACACATACGGGACAAACTAAAATGCACCATCCAGTCCATAACTCAATTTTGTCAAAAATTGGAGATGGCGGTTTTTTGATCTCCCTGTCTCAATTTTATCAGATTATTTCCGTCTCTTGCCTCATATTTTTTATGTAACAGGCAAATTTTGCTTGTTTAATTATAACTAATTAGTTTAATTATATTTTTACAAAGCATATTTCATACATAAAACATTTAAAAACGGTTAGGCCTATTACTCTGGTATGTAACAAAACTCATTACTCTCTATTATTCTAGTATAGCGGGATAATTTTCCAACAGCGTCTCTCGCCACAATTTTCGTGGGTATATTCGAAAAGAATTATTTATCCTACGGATTAAGCTACTTATGTTCTGAAATGATTAAACGCTATCTTGTCACTTCCTCAATATTGATCCGTATTGACAGTTCCAAAGAACAGGACGATTCTGCAGCATATTGGAAATACTGGTCGTTTCAAAAATGGTTTGCGGCACTGAAGAACTTCACATACAATCATTTAATAATGGAGAAAAATTCGCTCCGGCGCAAGGGATCGAATCCAGGATGCCAATTCTACGCACAGGGTGTTATACCACTGAGCTACGCCGAGGCTCAATCCACATTACCGTATCTAATCTTTCTCCTTTGGTTTTTTCCTTTTGTGACCTTACTCCATGTTCGACATATGAAGAGTCCACTGCAAGAATGATGGATGTCACTTTCTTATCGAAAATGAACCAAGACTGTCAATGCATAGCTTAAGACATATAGAATGTACATTGTACATAGAGAATTATATGGCATTAATACTGATAGTCATTGTCCAGTAATGATCGGAAAATCACAGTTAAGCTTTGAGAGCTAATCATTTCAAACTTTCAATTGCTTCTCCTGAAAAATGTATTCCTAATGACAACCATCATTCTTGCAGTGGACTCTTCATATATTACGTCATCATACAAGAAGCACAATCATATGAGTGACTTGTGCGCTAGGGACTCCACAGTTTTTTGCACTGTTAGACGAATGATCTATGTGAAGATTATTAATTTTTTGGTCATATAGAATTATCTGTTATGTTTATTATTGAGAAAAATTCCACATATTAAACTTCAATGCTAATGTAATATTTATGGGATACAATAAAAAAATTAAATGAACAGACAGAATAACCTATAAAATTCGGCTCATACTCACAAATCAATTCCATGTAAAAGTATGTAATTCTTAATTGAAACTGATTAACCGTTCGGCAATCCCTGACATGACGAGGTAAGGAGTTCTATAGGCGACAAAGTAACAGGATGAAAGAGGATGAATAGAAAGAGGTACGGTGACAAGGATTGGATAATAAAGCCTGATGTTGATTCCGCAATGTTGTAAGTTATTCAAAGCGAATTCTCAGATGATTTGGAGTATAATTGAGTAATGTTCTAAACAGAACAGATAAAGCATGTGCTGTTCTTCGCTCCTTTAGGAAGACACATGAAAGAGCTTCAATAGATGGCGTTATATGGTCAAATCTGCGAGTATTACAGATGAAGCGGACACACACATTATGAACACTAGGTTGGAGTGAAAATATGAAGTTTATGGAATCAAAATGTAATACCAGGGAAAAGTTGTGGTTTGATATCATAAAGAACGATGAAAATTTTTTTTCTACCTTAATATTTAGAAGTGCCCCAAGAGCACCATATTTTGAAATTTTCACTAAATTTGGAGGTTCGGATTTTTTAGTGAGAGAACATCTCCAGTGGTTTAATCTCAACAGGATACGAGGAAAATATTTAAAAAACATATGTTAAAAGACTCTGCATATTTTTGGTCCCCTGTTATTTCATCTTGAAACGTCACAGAAACCTCAATTTATAAGAAAATTGGGCTTAATCACAAAACTCTTAGGTATGATATAATTAATGAAAATTCATTCTTCTTATGTTGCAGGGTATTTAAATCAGAACAATGGCTCTAATTAATACAAGAAATCTGATCTTCTGCCCTGTATTCGGAATGCCAGAGGGGCTGAACCCATCACAATTACTGTACCTACCTATCATGATGTAATGAAACATTATATGTGGTCAAAAATGAATTAAAACCTGACTTAAAATTAAAAAAACCTACTGTTGGAGAGATTTCTGAAAGAGTTGCTATCAAAAGTAAGGAAATCTGGGTAAAGGCATATATTCTGACAGTCAGTCATACAAGAATAGTACAACTGGTTCGTGCTTACCATGATGAATGCAGAAAAATTCTGTATACTGCAACCCCAATTTAGAGTCTTCCAAATCAAGTTTAAATATCTCATGGTACAGCAATTCACTAGCTATACAACGAAAAACAAAATAATAGACAAATATACAAAAAGGCAAAAAAAAAATTCGATTTTAAGAAACTTCAAAGCCCTTGGGGCACCTCAAAAATTAAATATATAAACTCCATATTCTTCACATTCTTAAGGTAAGTGAAAAGACAAATTTTTACAACGATTACATTTAGAAAAAAGGTAGAAAACAATTTCATGTATAGATTTACTCCACCCTAAAGAACACGTTGTGAATTTAGTGGACTGACAGAAATCATTGGAATGTCTACAAAGTTAGAACATCCATGAATACATTATGTTTATAGTTCATGTAGAAATAATATTAAAGGACAGGTCTGTGTGTTAAGGATGCGGTATACTTACGTTGCAAGTTCGTTAACTTGTCCTTGAGGAACAGTGATGTCAGTTAACGTGTTGTTTACGGCCACGGAGATGAGATTTTTGTCTCCATACTTGAGTTCGGACGTAACTTCAATTTGAAATGGAACGTGGCCTCCGGAATGACTCAACACCATCCCACCATTCAGGAACTATGTAACAGAATGCAAGTGAACATAACCATTATCAATCTATTAAGAGTCAAGTGTGTCAAAAGCATATATAGGGTCTTTAAGTAACGAGTCTATCGAAAAATTAACTATTTTGGATAATTTTTTGAAATGATGATCCTCACGAGAAATAACTCTTCCCGGTGCCGTACAGTCGATTTGGAAACAAACACCCCCTCCCCTTGCCGCCAGAGCTATTAAACGAAAGAATGGTTAGTGTTGATGAATTTCATGTTGTCAGGCAAAATACATTTTAATATTAGATCATACAATCTACTAATTATCAACATGATGTGCGAGAGATCCAGGAGGAAATATACTCTTTCACAAATTATTGAACCTTTTAGTAAACATCTTCTAACATAGAGAAGAGATGTAGTAAATAAGTAGGACATTGTTATTGTTAATACTATATTATTATTATTATTATTATTATTATTATTATTATTATTATTATTATTATTATTTCAGTACATGACATTGTGACTTTATCCTCTTTGGTAATATCTGGAATTGTTGGCAACACTGAAGAGAGGCCAAATTAGCCTTTTAAGACCTACTCTTACGTGATCCTCACTAAACATAGAGGCACGTTAAGCTATAAAGAGCAAATAAATACGATCTTTCAAAGCAGAACTAGTGAGATAATACTAATATTAATATGTTTATACGAGGCGCGTCCATAAAGTAAGTTTCCCACTCGTCACACAGCTAGCAAACCATATGTTGCGCGAAGCGACTGCGTGTACGTGATAGAGTAATGTTCTGGCATGGAGCATGCGCTAGCGGAACTTCCCGAGTGCTCTCAGTAGCTTCGTTGCTTCATGAACTCATGAGCAAGCAGTTGGTGCGTTGCTGCTGTAGACAATTTTCAGCAAGACGCCAAAATGTGCATGACGAGGAGCGCAGTGGGAGGCCAATCATCATCACAAACGACCTTGTGGAGCAACACACATCTGCTTACTCATGACGTTAGGCCCATAGACCTGGCACAGCTGACGATAAATTTCAATCGGCGCTATGCCCTGTACATTCAAAAACTTTATCACTGATCGCACTTCTCACGCGGCGGGAGCTGGAATAGGAGCGTCCATCTTCAACCAATGCAACGAAGCTACTGAGAGCACTAGGGAAGTTCCGCTAGCGCATGCGCCATACCAGGACATTACTCTATCACGTACACACAGTCGTTTCGCGTAACATATGTTTTGCTAGCTGTGGGATGAGTGGGGAAGTTACTTTATGGACGCGCCTCGTAGCACCTCTCAGTATTCTTGTAATTTGTTTTAAACCAACTAATTATATTTGGACTCATCAGTTTCAAGGCACTTTTTCTTTTCGAGACATGCTAGTACTGACGTCTTCTCTAGTCCCAATCTGTTATCAAATGAGAGGTTATCCTTTGTCTGGAGTTGGCAATAGGGTTCATTATGGGATTATCTAACATTGGTCGTGCGATTGAGGAAAGCCTCGGAAGAAAGAACCAACTACGTAATTAGCGGAAAAACTCACCACTTGCGCTGCATAGTGAACACCGCCAAACCGCAACCACACTCTCAAATTGTCGGTGCTCCATGACTTCGGAGCGTAGAATGTTCGGTCGTACCACACCACTCCCACATGATCTCTGACTTCCTTGTCTTCAGTGATGTCGTTATAGCTGGATGGAACGGGCATCGGAATCGTTCCTCCTGTCTGAAACATCACAAATTTTAAATTTGATATAAGCCATTCGATATTTCGTGAAACCTCTCTGCGCGTGAGAAGGAAAAAGTTGACTGGGAAGCTTCCCTTCCTCACTACGCTTGGACTAGCAGCTAGTTAGCTCACTTACCCCCTCCATAAGGCTCTTACTGTATGCTACGGCGCACTCATCCATCTGATTTCACGAGATAACAAATGACCTATAGGGTACTACCACAGTCTAGTATAAACAGTCACGAAGCTTGAGTTGTGAGCGTGCTAGGAACAATAGACTGCGCCGGTACTATTTCGAATTGTCTGTGATGAGGCGATATAAGCGATCCTAGTGGTTGGCAACTATCTATGGATGCATATTTACTACGCATTGACTTTCGTGACTGTGTATAGGCTACTAGACTGTGGTAGGCCTATTACTGCTTTGCGTACACATATATTCACAGCGTGGCACTTCAATACATTACATATTGTACAAAAACGTAGAAATACGTATATGTATGTCTCTTCATTTAAAAGACCGCCCATCAGCATCACAATGTACAAAAACTTAGAAATACGTACATGTATGTCTCTTCATTTAAAAGACCGCTCATCAACATCACATTGTACAAAAACGTAGAAATACGTATATGTATGTCTCTTCATTTAAAAGACCGCTCATCAACATCACTTTGTACAAAAACGTAGAAATACGTACATGTATGTCTCTTCATTTAAAAGACCGCTCATCAACATCACATTGTACAAAAACGTAGAAATACGTATATGTATGTCTCTTCATTTAAAAGACCGCTCATCAGCATCTCCCCAATTATTAGATTCTGGACGTAGGTGTATCAGGTAAGATCGATGTAACTTAAGCAGTATGTATGTAGGCGTATGCATGTAAAATTAATTTTCTTTTAATTATGTTTTACTTAACGACGCTCGCAACTGCAGAGGTTATATCAGCGTCGCCGGTGTGCCGGAATTTTATCCCGCAGGAGTTCTTTTACATGCCATCTACTGACAAGCCTTACGCATTTAAACACACTTGAATGCCAACAACTTAAGGCGGATTGAACCCGCAACCTCGAGCACAGAAGGCCAGCGCTATACCGACTACGCTACCCAGACCGACATGAGTTTCCTCTTGTCCGCACATTGAAAGACATAAGAGACTAAAAGTAATATGTCAAAATTAAACAAACTGGATTGAAGAAATTTATTCATTAATGAAGTGTTCGAAATGTTTTCTATTAGGCCTACTTGCTTTTTATTTTTTGATCATAACTGAAATTAACTTACTGTGTACCATACAAAGGACAAGTTTTCACATTCCACAGTTTTTGTAATATGTATTGTATTTATCAACCATTTCTGCTAACTGTTCTTCTTCATAAAAGTAACTAGTAATCAGTTAAAATAGGCTTCACTATTCTTTTTTATTGTGAATTTTTACAGAATCTAAAAAAAAAAGTCATTCCTACCAATCTCAGTTGCTGTTTGTACCATCCTTCTCGATGTCCAATAGCAGAATCGGCTGGATCTGCTAGCCGGAAATCCCAGACGCCATCCAGTAAATGAGTGGTTCTTGATTCAGATTCAATAGGATATAGTATTCCTTCTGCTGTTGCTATGGGAACCATTATCACCCCAACGAGGGTTGCATAGAGACATGCATTTTTCGCCCACCTTCTCCACGCCATACTGATGATCATGACACTAGTTCTTTAACAGAAACATACATGAAGATGACAAGGGTACAGCCAATCAAAATATTTATCTGTGGTGTTTGCTAACAAGCTAACATTCTGAGGGGGGAGGGCAGATCAAAAAGTTATCGTGTTTCTTCCACCATGTTAACAAAGTCAAAACAAGTGCTTATGAACTATTCCATCTCAAATCGACCGAAATATAGAGAAAATTGACCTTACAATTTCTAAATACAATTAAACTTTTTTTCTACGTAGAGAACTGTGATACAATGCTTTGTGCAAAGTTTGAGGCATCAGAACTTAATAGTGTTAAAATTAATAATATTTAAATTTATCGTATTTTCATAAAATTAGCAAATTTAAACTGTTGTGGCCCCGAAACCCTTTCACCCAATGATCAAAATCATGGTTTATTTTGATGCTGAGAAATTAAAGTTTATATTGACATACAAACAGATTTTCTTACTTTTTATGGAAATGGAGAAATTTAGATTTTTCCTCATTAAGACGCCTTTGCCAAGTAAAAAATATTTTAAAAATATATAGTTAGATTCCGCATTGAAAGTACAAATAAACACATATTTTTTACTGGTGCACCGTTGATAAGAAAGTATTGAAAATATAAAATAAAGAAAATAAATAGTACGCGCGTGAACTAACCAGCTGACTGTGAGACGGGAGGTAGCTGAGACAAGCAAGGCCAGGAGACAAACACGTGATGTGTCGTCTAGCATTCATGGCTATGCTAGCTTTATCACAGGTTTTCATAAACACAGGAGTAAAATGACGCCCAAAGCTCGCTTATCTTCAGCTCTCGGCCAGTGCGTGCGGTATTGCACCGTACAAGTCTAGGCGTGTGAAAATAATCTATTTAATACCCTCGAAACTTATTTCCATACCACTAAGCAAACAATGCCGAATCCCTCTTAATAATGCAAGTTTTTTCTCAATATTTTTTTACATTTTATAAATGGCCAAAAAGCCTAAAAGCAAGTAAAATCAGATTATCTGTCTCTCTGTGTACAATAAAAATAATGATTACTTCTTAACATAACCTACCAAATCTCAGCTTCAAAATAAGGTCTCGTTCAATGTTCTGCAGTAAATGGTTCCAGAGTTCTGAGCGCTGAAAGAGGCTTGTTTTAATAACTACGCAAAATTTGTCGCTCAATAATACGAAAACCGTTTTACTTTCGATAGTATATTTCTGAAAATGCACTCCCCTTAGCACCTTGTATAAGTAGGGAAAAAATTAGAGTATAAAAAAATGCGAGGTTTTTACTGATCGATTTCATATAGAATAGCCCTTATACAAGTGTTGGCCAATCGAATGCAATTACGAGTACAGAAAGAAAACTAAATTTCATGGAAAGATTTATTGGAACAGATACAGCAATTGTTAAGATATTTTTAAACATATTCCCCATCGGAAATGAGACATTTTTCATACCGTGGGATCAATGTTCGAAGCCCTGTGTCGTAGAAGTCAGCCGCCTGGGATAGGAACCAGTGTGTGACCGCCGTCTGCACCTCTCTGTCGATCCCACGATATGAAAATGCCTCAATTCCAGTGGAGAATATGTTGAAAAATAGCTCAACAGTTTTTGTATCTGTTCCAATAATTTTTTTTCAATGAAATTGTGTTGTCTTCCCTTAAGATAAAGTTATTTCTTTTACGGCCCTCGTAATTGCGTTCGAGTGGCCAAAATTTGTACAAGCACTTGTTTTGATATTATTAACATGGTGGAAGAAAAAAATAATAACTTTTTTACTCCATCTTGTTGAGAAATAGTATAAAGGGATAATAGAAAATAAACAAACTGATGGCGTGACAATGAAACAAGAAACGTCGCTTGAATTTTTCGGTGTTAATTAAAAATAAGTTCAATTTTCTCCTATGCTTTATACGTGATGTAACGACATTTTTTATCCTATTATTTGTATCTGCTTATACCTAAAGTGTTAAGTACAGAAAAAAACCCTACGATAATTTGAAAACAGGCTATTAATGTTTAAAGAGAAAGTGTATGGAAAGTCGCTAAACCATAGTGAAAGAAACCGCTAGATTGCTTATTAGCGATGGGTAAGTTTTATTTTTGTAGCTAGAGCAGCGGTGACCAAAGCGGGTGTCGTGATTACATCGTGTAATCACAGACATTCAAACGGGTACGAAGTGTTTCCTGTACATTGCTGTGTGTTTCATTCACGTACTGAAGGCAAGCAGTGGCGGTATCATGTCGATCTACAAACTCTGTCTCTACAAGCAGTAAGAGGTGATTTCGTAAAGAATGATAAGGAGGACATTTTTGTTGTTCTGTCGGACAAAATGTAATATGTTTACTTTGCTCAACGGTTCAATTAGGAGTATAAAGAAACATTAATTGCCACGCTGAATAATGTACTATTATTATTATTGTTATTATTATTATTATTATTATTATTATTATTATTATTATTATTATTATTATTATTATTATTATTACTGACCACTAAGTATGTGTTTCTATAATTGTTTTGTAAGTGAATGAATATTAAAATTTTTAGATCTTCTCCCTAGTAGGAAAATATTATTAGGTTTCATTTCAATTTTAATCTTCTTAATCTTTAGATGAGGGTAACTATTTATTAGTTATTCATTTAATAATAATATTGTAGAAAAACTGATTCAATACCCAACGGGTATTATGTACCAACGAACTGTTAAACGCTAGGAATTGACATGTCTTAAACCATAGCCAGGAAAAGAAAGATGACATAATAGTACATTATGCAACGAGCCTATAATGAAGGTAATTAAGAAGTGAGTACGGATATTTATGAAACGAGCGCAAGCGAGTTTCATAATTTTCATAAGAGCTTCTTAATTACCATTATAGGCGAGTTTCATACGACTTTTTATGCTCGACCATATTTCTAACTTGATATCATTAATTTTATTGTATCTGACCTGGAGCAATGTCCCGTATGTTGTGAGATGTTGGCAGACGTGAAAGTATTGATTTTTTCCGAGGAACAGATGTGCACATTGACCTTGCTAGGCCATAAGAACCTACAGAGATAACATTGAAATAAAATTAGACATTGAAAAACGAGATGACAGATTGAATTTATTTGAATATTATTTACAATTAACGCTAATTATTATAGTAACAGAACATAACCTTCTGCGACAGTATTGGAGTTCCAGCCTCCGTGACTTTTCGCTAATTCTCTTTCGATTGCATATCCGAGAATAATCGATACTTGCGGTTTTATAACGGTAGAAAGCTGACCTGTCATTGGCTGAACAGTTGTTACCTGAGTCGTCATTGGCTGAAAGACCTGACCTTTAATGAGTAGGTGTACTTTAATGACATGCATTGAAGGTCTGCTACCAGGTGTATAATTACTACATTTCAGCATGGTCGAGCATAAATAAATAAAAAGAAGTCAGCTACCTAATGGGGTTTGAAATATCTCGTGCTCTAAAGCTTTTAATAGAACAAAATTTCTCAAAAGAGTAATGATTAAAATAGCTTAAAAAACTCGTCCATAAGAAGTTTTTAATTTTGAAGAACTACTAATTTCTCGACCAAGTATCGAGAGAAGAATTTAGAAAATTTCTGATTATATTCAGGAGGAAGGTTAAAAAAAGAAGCAAGAAAAATCGTATATTATTCACTGGCTCTTGATGACAGCAGTGACGTTACTGATACAGCAAAGCTTGAGATTTTTACCCGCGGGATTGATCAAGATGTTAGTACAGGAACCACCACTGGTTGTAGTTTTCATGCCAAGTACCTTTCCTCCGCCTCCTTACTTCATAGGCTGTCTGTCGCATGTAATCACTGCAGCTCGAATTTTGGTCACCGCTGATCTAGAGGATCCTAAAAAATCACTAAAATCCCTATTAAGCAATAGAAAAGTTAAAATGAATTTTCTCCGAAAATCAATTAAAAGTCGTTAAATTGGCAACGCTGACTATAACATAACCTCAAATAATACTTGTCCACATTCTTCATCACTTAATTGATTTATATCAAATCTAGGCTTCGCCAAGCCTCGTTCCTGAATAAATCTTTTTTGTCAACATTATTTTCTGTCATATCCTCTAATAAATCACATTCCATGCCTCCAAATGCTATGATCTGACGCAGTTATTATTATTTTTATTTTCTTACCATATCCAATCACTCGTACAAATTGGAGAATAAACTCTCTCATACTACATACAGTTATTGTAGTCACCGTATTCTGTATCGTGGCATTGGATTATACCGTTTCAAGAAACACATTATTACAAAAGCTCTCTCTCATCGTAGGGTAAAGGTGCCTAATCCCGTCATAAAATTTCAATTGGCTGCCATGGAGTTGTGGTCTCTGACTCTTAAGTTTGGAAATACCTAGCAGATGCCAGGAGATGTCTTCTTTTCAATTCTATTGACTACCCGCCTTTTGAATAGAAACAGTCGACTGCAGAAGCTTTTGTTCCGTGAAAGGTGGTTGACCAGTAAGTTTTTCTTTCTCTTGTGACCGCTCCTGAAGAAACATTTTATATTTGAGGTAAGAATTAATATAGCATTATAAAAATGATATATTACTGTAGATTATAGTCAGCTGAATCAATGTGTATGATTATTTAAACATCATGAGACAATAACAATGCTACAGGAGCTTTCCCATTTTCGGATTTATTTTCATATTTCTCCTTCCTGGCTCACTCGACCAGAGATGCCAACGCTAAATTGTGAAAATTAATATCTATGAAAGAAAATAGTTCGTGGAAATAATAATAGAAATAAGTTATAGAAAATATCAATTATAATTATAATAAAATAATAGGACATATATTTAACTTAATTGCTGCTGTTGTTAGGAATATAAATAATGAGAAATAATTGTGTTATAATTCAATTTATTCAAATTTAATTTTGTATTGAATTTAACTTTCAGTTTATTTTGTTTATAATATATTAATATGTAATATGTATTCCAGTAGTTACACAAGTATTTTCTATGAAATTTGTCACTTAGACCCTTCTTCTATGTTGTAATTTCTTGCTTAATCCATATTAAAACAATATACCATGACTTCAATGTGTTTTTCAAAATACGCGTTTGTTTTCTGAGCAGTTAATGAGGATTATTTTAGTATCACGGAATTAGGATATCACTCACGGAATTAGGAAACCACTATCACGGAATTTGGATCCCTGTCACGGATTTAGGAGCCACTGTATAACAATGAAGAATCATATATTATATACCAAACTTGTGAAACTGTTGACACTGAATGTTGTAAAAACTGTAGCTGAAGGTCCAAATAACGTCATTTAGGTGTTCTTTGAAAATTTTATTACAATTTTGGCATTAATATAGACTTTATTAAATATGCCACGGAATTAGGCAACTTTACCCTACTCTATTTGGATTCATAGCCACGGTTAGCTTCTTAACCGCTCGCACTCGATCGGTTAGTAAATTCTCATGGCTAGCGTGGTTTAACTCGTAACCGAGCTTGGTGCCACAATAAAACAACATAATACGTGGTTAACTAATATATATTACTTAAACGTTCCTAACCGAGATTGGTGCACTCGGACGTATTGCAGTAACAAATGGGGAATGGTTTAAAACCAAAGGTTTGAGTAATTTAAAAACAACATTATTAGATGCTTATTACAAGTGAATTAACAATCTGTAATATAAGTCGCCAATACTTAGTTTTTTTTTCCACGACACTCTTATTGTATTTTTAGGCCTTACCTGTCCTGACCGTAGACGTTACCCAAATGACAATGTAGGCTATCTAACTCGGACTTAATATCTTATTGGAACAGATGTGATATAATCAACAGCATTTTTGAGATAAGAAAGATTTGCAAGTTATCATTAAAAACAAATATTACATCGTAAAAAAGTACTGGGCGATATTATAGTCAACAACGGCAATTCTGTTCGAGTGTTTTTGTAATGTTGAATGGAATCTTTTATTTGTTGATATATTATGTCAAATACATTTTATCAGCATAATCTGAAGTAGTCAAGTCAACGTATGATGGGAAGTATGCATGCGTTTTCTTCGTGATATATTTTTTTTCTTTGAAATGTTTACTAAATATACTTTTTCATTTCATTATTGAATAACAGCAATATTTTAAGTATTAAGCACATGCCCTGTTCCGTGTTCGGAGTTGATAAGGACATCTATCAATGCTATCTCTCCAGAATTCCTCGGATCGTCCTTCAATTCGTTTCCTAGCTGATTTGTTTACGTAGTTCATGCGGTGGTTTATCCGAGTTTATTTTTTCTACACGACTCCAAATTCTTCTATAATGTTTTAATTTTTTGTACAATACTTTCTTCTTATTATCATTAGAATTTTTCTACAATACAATAGTTATCATTGCAGCACAAAATACTCTACAAATTGGACATTTGTAGTGAGATCGGGACTGTACCTTTTTTTAGCACAAATTTCACACGTGTCTCTGCTTTTGACGTAGTACACGAAATGATTTCCTAAATTTCTTGTTCTAACATCCTTTGGAATCAATTTCATTCTTTCGAAGACCCGCTGCATTTTAGTATGGATTGTTTACCTTGTGAGCTGTTGGAGCGGATTTTTTTTTGTAAGTTAACCCCTGAGCAACGGATCGCCTGAATTATAGAATTGGAACTTTGTAAAATAGTGTGGTATAGATCACATGTAGGCTATTTACTTACCGGCTTTTAAGGAACCCGGAGGTTCATTGCCGCCCTCACATAAGCCCGCCATTGGTCCCTATCCTGAGCAAGATTAATCCAGTCTCTACCATCATATCCCACCTCCCTCAAATCCATTTTAATATTATCTTCCCATCTACGTCTCGGCCTCCCCAAAGGTCCTTTTCCCTCCGGCTTCCCAACTAACACTCTATATGCATTTCTGGATTCGCCCATACGTGCTACATGCCCTGCCCATCTCAAACGTCTGGATTTAATGTTCCTAATTATGTCAGGTGAAGAATACAAAGCGTGCAGTTCTGTGTTGTGTATTTTTCTCCATTCTTCTGTAACTTCATCCCTCTTAGCCCCAAATATTTTCCTAAGCACCTTATTCTCAAATACCCTTAACCTATGCTCCTCTCTCAAAGTAAGAGTTCAAGTTTCACAACGATAAAGAATAACCGGTAATACAACTGTTTTATAAATTCTAACTTTCAGATTTTTTGACAGCAGACTGGATGATAAAAGCTTCCCAACCGAATAATAACAGGCATTTCTCATATTTATTCTGTATTTAATTTTCTCCCGAGTATCATTTATATTTGTTACTGTTGCTCCCAGTTATTTGAATTTTTCCACCTCTTCAAAGAATGAATTTCCAATTTTTATATTTCCATTTCGTACAATATTCTCGTCACGAGATATAGTCATATACTTTGTCTTTTCGGGATTTACTTCCAAACTTATCTCTTTACTTGCTTCAAATAAAATTCCCGTATTTTCCCTAATCGTTTGTGGATTTTCTCCTAACATATTCACGTCATCCGCATAAACAAGCAGCTGATGTAGGCTACTTACAAAAGAAATTTCAATCATCTCCCATAATAATCTATGGCACTTCTTTGATCGTCGATCCAATCCATATACAGAACGCAGACGATCTGCATGATCAATGCTATTCATATGTTTATTTTAGTCAGCAACTGCCATAGGACTGAAACATTGATCGACGTGCCATCTTTCTGTTTTCTTGTCACAACAGTGACATCTGTCCCATGAAAATTAGAGGCGAAACAGTTTGGTTTACTGTCTTTCCATTGAAAGAAACTTATGTCCATTGATGAAATCCTGTGTTCAAAGTCACCTGCACCATAGTCTTTGTTGACCTGAGATTCTGTACGACGCCTTCCTATTCAGAAGGACAGTACCAAAGGCTAATGTATTTTCCATCTTCAGGCGCTCCAGGAGTGAAAGAGTTGTGAAGAAATTATCAAAGTAATTTTACGGAATTTATCTCAGTATATTTTTTATAATCCCAATACAACTCTTTCTTCCAAATGAAAACCCTGAAATTCATTTTCAAGAGCCTCATTTTTTCCCCTGGTACACATCAAAATTCAAAATGTAACCTTTCTGAACCCCAATATAGCAAGGTTTATAACTCCACTTTATGGATTTCATTGGGTTGTATTGCTTCATAGAACTTCTTCCTTTTTACAATGCCATTGACTCATCAATTCATAATTCTCGCGAATCATTTTACAGTCGAGGAAAGTATCATTCAGTGCATCTATCACTGGACGGATTTTATAAGCTTTATCAAAATTTACGCAAAGATTAAAGATTTATAATAACCAATTTATCAGGATTGACTGTTGGCATTTTACTATTATCATTCACATGAAGTTTTGTCAAAATAATAACAAACCTCTCACGACTCATGACACTTCTAACGATGGGAAAACCCAACTCATCACTTGTAGAACAATTGTGTTTCCAGGAAGGAAGTTTGTGATATTCCATCAAAAAGTTTATGCCTAAGAATACTAACGGTTCATTTGTAGTAAAAGTCAAACATTTGTCTTTCTGAGTGGCATACAGGTTACATTGAAAAACTAAGTTCTCAATAATGAGATCCAGCACTTTCAATATCACCTCAGTTGCAGTTTTACACACCCCAACTTCATCTTCATTAATCACTGAAAAGAGAATAAAAACAATTCTGAACAAAACTATTGTAAACGTTTTGGACACTGTAACATACTGTCTAGGATTTTTATAGAGTAGTAGGCCTACTTCAATTTATGTAGTTCCTTCACTGAAATTTTAGTCAAGTATCCAAGTCTGCAAATTTTTTTCTTCCATTTTCTGTCAATAACTTCTAGTTTTGATGATGATTTTTCTTTTACAGTTTCATTGCATTCTTCCTCTGTTTCTACTTCACTGTACACTTCTACAATTAGTTGAACACGCTTTGTCTGTGTCGTGATATCGTTTTCTGACTACCCTTCCAAAACCTTTCATCTAAAGAGAGTCAAATACAACATATATCAGAATTGGCATCTTCCTCTTCGTCTTCTTCAATGTCAGTCTTATTTTTATCTTCACCAGACAAATATTCAAGAACAAGATCATACATTTCATCATTGTTTAATGCTTTGTTACAAACAGGTAGTTTATCTAATACTGAAATCACAGTAAGTATCATTTTTATTCAGCAATAAGTTGCACAGTTATTTTAAAAATATTTATTTTTTTAAGCTCATTTCCATTGAGGTTGGTAGTTTTCATGATTTATAAAAGAAACTAGAGGAATGTATAATAAATTAATTAAAGTAGACTACCGTATATACAAATCAGCAGGAAAAGAGTTGAAGGATGCTGGAGAGATCAACACTAACAGATCCCTTACCACCTTCTAACGCAAAACAGGCTACGTAGTTTAACAGTTAAAATATTGATTTTGATCAATAACGAAATGCAGAAGTTAATTTGGTAGACGTTACAATAACATAACTGAAGTCACGAAGGTGAAGCATGCATAGACCTACTTCTCATTACTTGTTTACTTGAGTACTTCAGATTATAGTGATAAATTTTATTTCTAATATCTCTATAACAAATAAAAGGCGCTATTATACATTACAAAATCCACTCGAACAGAATCGTCCTTGTTTGAATAAAACATTTTCCAGTAGAATTCTTACGATATGAATGTTTGTTTTATATGATAACAAGGTAAGTTTTATATTCAGAAAATATTGTTGATTGCATCTTATCAAATTCAATAAAACAATAACTTAAATATGAGTTAGCATATATAAGACACTTAAGACTATCATGTGGGCACCAGGTGGTCTAAAAGTACAGTAATGTAAGACTAAGGCAGAAAAGTGGTGGCGGCTTTTTCGTGAAACGTATCTAGGCTTATGCTAAAAATTATACTTTGTAATTTGTTTCCCTTTTGTGGAGACCATTCTCCTTCCCATTGCCACCATATTTTATATTTCAAATAATTTTTAATGTCCTGCCAGCTCTCGCGTCAATATACCAGAGAGCCATTCAATGCACCAGTTTATATGTAATAAGTTTCTAATTATGTTATTGTTACTCTCCAATTAATCAGACTTACGGTTATAAACCATTTGCCATAGGCTAATATAGCGTATTCTATTGCCGCAATACAATATTGTCTACTCTTTCCCACCTGGAGGTAAAAGGTCGCATGTCAGAAGCAGGTATCGATATTTTTATAGCACTTTTAATCTACGTAACATAATATTTCTAGTCTAGTTCTTACTATAGCTTTTTTTTCTTGTTTTATGTAGATTTTACTTCCACAATTCTTGTATTTCTGACTATTCTTTTCTTTGCGTGTGATTTTACATTTCGTTTTTAATGTTCATATGATATGTTCGGTAAATTATTATTCTTCTGGACTTAGTTTCAAGTTAGCTATTACAGATTTAATGGAACTTAACAGGGATTTATAGACAATTAACATTTTATAAGGTGATGGCATTGCCAGTTTTATCATATTATAGTAGTGAAAACTGGACACTATGAATAAATGATAAACCAAGAATTGAAAGCGCAGAAATAATATTTTTGATGCCATTAACACGATATACCCCAGGGGTCAGGTCAGACACACTGTAATAAGAGATCAGTTATAAAATATATAATTCGACTACCGGTACTAAAATAAACGAATGCAGAAGAAACTGGTGTCACGATGTATGTAGCATGCAAGACGGTAGATTGCCAAAACAGATAAGTCTAAATTATAAACCTAGATGATGTAGAGAATCTGGAGAGAACTCTTCATATAAAGTGTGATCAGTAATTATATACATTAAAGTGGTACACAGTATGCTACACTGAAAAATAAATGATTTCATAATAAAGATATAGTCGGAACCGTTGCGTTATTGTGCTAATAACAGTTGAAATTCCGAATAAAGACAACACACAGTATGTAATTTATACGGACAGTGGCATATTCCACTTGAGAGGAAATTTTGAACATGTCCACTAGCACAATGGCAGCACAATCGATTTCTCTTGCTTGATGAAGATTGTTTGCGTTTTAATCCTATTTCCCGCATGCACAATATTACACTCAGCAGGTTTCTCGGATTGCGTAATGTTGAGAGAAGAATGTGACACCACAACAGAATAATATCAGTCTGGAGAACGCGCCGGCCATGGAACACGTCCGTTACGTCCAATCCATCTGCCGGGATATGACTGACCCACTGTTCCTGACGACTGTCTCTCACACTACTTACTTGATTAGCGTAGCGTGTCTCCAGTGGGTCTAATACTACTTGATGACTATTTGTGATCCCCAACAAGACCGACAATTACTTTTGCTATATCTCGATATCGATAGTAGTTTCGGATATAGTTTATATGAAATCATTTATCTGTTTTTCAGTGCAGAATGCTGTGTACCACTTTAAAGTGAATGATTACCAATCACCCTATAAATGTGTAGGCCTAAATAATGAATTACAAACTTGATATGGAATTAACTTTTTGACACATAATGTCTCAAGCTCCTAGAATACATTAGACCTACGTAAGGAATATTAACTCTTAATAGATAGGATAATTTTAATGTTCACTTGTATTCTGTTACATAGTTCATGAATAGTGTGAGTCATTCCGGAAGCCAAGTTCCATTTCAAGTTTAAGTTACGTCCAAGCTCAAGTATGGAGACAAAAACCTCATCTCTGTGGCCGTGAACAATACAACTGACATCACTGTTCCTCAAGGAGAAGTTAACAAACTTACAACGTAAGTCTTCCGCATTCTTAACATATTGTAATTATAAAATTTCTAGACAGTATTTCTACATGAACTATTGATGTCAGGTATTCACAGATGGTCTAACTCTGAAGACGTTAGTAAGTTTCTCTGTCCCTTCAACGATCTCTGTCAGTCCACTGATTTTCTTTTCTTAATATTTTCTATTGTTATAACTACCCGCAACCATCTATTGTGTGAGGTCTGATTAGTCACCAATTTTTGTAGATTAAGTTCCATAATATGCTAGACAAATTCACTTCACTTAGTCTTCATCTTTTATCATTAATTATTTTTCATAATTCCATGATTTCTTATAAGTTTAATACCGAGGAAAAACGTAACGTTATGCAGGATGTTTCCGGGCTGGTGTTACAAACTTTCAGGAATGATGGGGAAGGGCACATGTATCAATTTGAGATAAGGAACCCCGGTCCGGAAATGACTGAGTCGAAAGTTACAAGCAAAAGTAGTTGTGTGGAAATGAAATAATTTTATTCCTCTGTACACCTTATTTATGTGTATTTATCTGTATATCTTACACATACTGTATTCATCTGACGTTGTTTACGTTGTCTACCTACAGTATTCCATTCAGTGCGCTGTCTGAGGGATGGAGACAGGAAACTACACAAAAGCAATGCAAATAGCGTAATGTGTAACGGACATGGTCCGTCCTGATATGCACGTCTGTAGACAGCAGTGTATGTGTACAAGTTGCAGTGTCCAGTCGATCAGTCCTAGTGAAATGGAGGAGTACACGAGAGCGGAATATGCAGACCTGATTTTCGAAAACGGATGAGCCAATGGGCACAGTAGACAAGTTCACAGATTGTATCGGTACAAGTACCCACGTAGGAGACATTCGGCCCATACCATCTTTCCAGGACTGTTCCAAAGGTCAAGGGAAAGAGGGCACGTAATGCGAAATTACAATTCCATTTCCACACAACTATTTTTGCTTATAACTTTCGACTCAGTCATTTCCGGACCATGGTTCCTTATCTCAAATTGATACATGTGCCCTTCCCCATCATCCCTGAAAGTTTGTAACTCCAACCCGGAAACACTCTGTATAACATAGCAATAAATCAAACATAATGCCCATTCAAACATTTTCTGCTGCGTCTAGATACAGGTAGTTCATAGTAAGGGCAGTAGTTCTTTCTTTTCTTTTAGGAAGTTTCCGTTTTATGGGGTGTTTAACGCTCCTGCTACCAAGAGGAGTAACAGGATTACCCCACTGATAATTTATCAATATTATTTTAATTTTCTTCCATATTTCTTTTTGAAATTCAATGTATTTGTTCGTTATATGACTACTAACAATTTACATTAAGAGTAACATAAATAATTATTCTACTTTAAGATGTAATTCACATTATTTATGTGGGATTACCTTGTTACCCCACTTCATAGTATATGGCATGAAAATTCCAGGATATAAAATTCAATCTGTAGCTTAATTTTCTCCATTTGTGAGTTTCTCTGCCTCCAAATTATTTTATTTTTTGTTATTTATAACAATAATTTTTATATTGTTATTTATATTATCATGACCCAATTTTTTATATTATTTTATATCTGTGTATTATGGTTTTTCTAAAAGCGATTTTGTTAGAAGTAATTATTTCTGGAACCTTTTTTCGAAATGCTCTTGTAGCATCGGCTGTTTTTGAAGATTTGAATTTAAACAAAGAACTAAAATTTGATTTATTAGTTTTATATTTTTTTATTTATTTCATTTTAGAACTTACATATCATTGATTGTATTTTATTATAAACGAATGTTTTTGAGATGCTCATGACTGTATATTTGATATTCTAATATTTAAATTTCAAGAATTAACGGAAATAATTTGCACATTATGTTATAGCACTGTTACTTTCATTGTTTGTGTGTTTTCTTCTTTTCTACCATATCAAAAATATATAGCAATGACGAGTTTGTCTTGATATGGAAGGAGGCAAATTTTATTTAGTGTTTATGTTACCTCATAGTAACACCAGAAATATATCTAAAGTTAATTAATTTTGGCATAAGTTTTCAGCATAATAGAACAGGAATTTTGAATCACCTGTATTTTAAAAAATAGGATGTTTTGTATTTCTACATTATTTTTGTAAATCTTTAGTCAATAATACATAAATTGTTTATATTCAAAATGTTTAACAAAGATCAGTATATAATTTTGATGGGGGTAACTGTAAGTTGTGAAAAACTTTGGTAGAAGGAGGGTTAATGAAAATAAATACGCAAATATACAATATCAATTGGAGTAATTAATTAAAAAATAAATGTGAAAATATTGTCAACAATAGCTACGATTGAAAAGGAAAGAGCTCTTTTAATTTGACATTCTGATAACGTGTATTTTCGTGTAAATCTCGAATTTTACTTTTACAAGATCAATAATAGGTTGGTTACTTGGTAATATGATAATATCAATTAAGAAAGTGTTTCAAATATAAAATAGATGTACAAATATGAAATAGTGTGATATACGACTTGAGACGTATTGTATTCTAGCGGAAGACTTCCAATTACTACGCACTGATACTATCTTTTGCGGGAATGTGTTAGTTTGCAGTTAGAAGTTGAACTGTTGAAACGTTTATCGTTACTGCGTTTTAGAGGAAAGTGAACATTTTGGTTGTAAGTTCTTTTCTTGAATATACATTGTTATTCCTCAATGTTAGAACTATTAATGATATGCCATTGCACAATTCACGCACCTGAATTTCTATATTTTAAAAATTACATATCCTCAAATATCTCACGCATTTGCCTGTAAAACATATCCAACGATAAACACGACTAGGAGAAACGTTGAAAAAGTGAATGAAAATAAATAATTAACGTAACATATTGACTGCATATTTTTAATGTAAAATTATCACACTAAGACTAAAATTCGTAGCATTCACTGTCGATGTCAGTGGAAGTTATACTCACTTCTGATTCCGCCTACGGAACCAATAAATACCTCCCACATAACTACACTGCTATTTCGGTTGCCTAAACATAAATATACTGCTTAAGTCAGGGAACCTGTTTATTTCCATTCTGTTTTCATTAATCAAATCTTGCAGGTTCGCCTCACAAAGGCATGGTGTGTCTGCAGAAGTATATCGACTGTCAGTAGGAATCAGGAAAGTGGAATGAAACAACACTAGTGTCAGTATCAAGGGAAAGCCCTTCTATATCAGAGGCTTCGGGCACCACAAGGATTCTGATGTAAGTCAGTTAATTACAACGGCATGAATGAAATGAATCATCACCATCACATTCAAAATCATCACCGTAACCATCATCATAATAATAATTATCATTATCATCATCATCATTATCATCATTTTTTTTTGGCCTTTAACTTTTTCCTTTTCCACATCAACAACGCAGGGAAACAGTTGCAGCAGTTCATGCTCTTACTGGTCATGATCTTCTAGTTCCTCACCTTCATCGGATCTCTATTTTTCCATCACCATTCTGTGTTTTGTGCGAAGACAGTGACAGTGTTATGGACTGGGATCACGTTCAAAAGTATAGAAGTGCATTAAAATTCTTTCAGAATGTTTAAGTCGAAGGTGAACTCTAGCGGGAAGTACGTAGACGAATGACTTTGTGTCAAGTGTCCAGGAATAGAATAGAATAGAATAGAATAGAATAGAATAGAATAGAATAGAATAGAATAGAATAGAATAGAATAAAATAGAATAAAAAAATAAAAACTAAAATATAAAATAAAATAAAATTAAAATTAAATAACAAATAAAATAAAATAAAAAATACAATAAAATAAAAAAAATAAAATAAAATATGAAATGAAATATGAAATAAAAAATAAAATATAGAATAAAATAAAAAGTGAAATAAAATAAAAAAATGAAATAGACTAAAAATTGAAATAAAATAAAATAAAGTAAAAA
Source organism: Periplaneta americana (assembly GCF_040183065.1). Taxonomy (NCBI): domain Eukaryota; kingdom Metazoa; phylum Arthropoda; class Insecta; order Blattodea; family Blattidae; genus Periplaneta; species Periplaneta americana. The sequence goes on along the minus strand of NC_091117.1, from coordinate 183,947,859 downwards.
ATAAAATGTAAAATGAAATAAAATAGAAAATAAAATAAAATAGCAAATAAAAATAACAAATAAAATAAACTAAAATAAAAAATATAATGAAATAAAAAATAAAAAATAAAATAAAATATGAAATAAAAAATAAAATACCTATAAAATAAAATAAAAAGTGAACTAAAATAAAAAATGAAATAAACTAAAAAAATGAAATAAAATAAAATAAAGTAAATAATAAAATAAAGAATAAAATATGAAATAAAATAAAATAAAATATAAAGTATAAAAGAAAAGAAAATAAAAAATATAAAATAAAATAAAGTATAAAATAAAATATAAAATAAAATACAAAATAAAATAGAAAATAAAATATAGAATAAAATAAAATAATATAAAACAAAACAAAGCGAAGCGAAAATAAATAAATAAATAAATAAAAAATAAGTAAATAAATAATTAAGTAAATAAATAATAATAACTAAATAAATACAATAAACAAATAAGCATTTTCCTTTTCATTCAGTTATATTCTATCCTTATTGAGATTTTGAATAAATACTAGACATTGACAACTGGTTGGGTTCTCGAGTTATGTCATCAGCATGGCGCAAGGAGACAATTTGAGACAATTCACGGCAACCACATTACAAAAGATGTGCAGCCCATATTAAAGGTACATACATGGAGCAAGTCAATAATTTTCCGGACTGCCCTGGATGTAGGCAACACACAGGATATAGGAGTCGATATAAACAGAATATAAAAAAGATAAAAGTTTAATTTACCTCCAAAAACCAAATCATGTATCACCGAATTTGTAGTAGAACATTTTACCATTTTTTAATATCCGTGAACCATCATCGTCATCATCAACATACCCAAGGTTTGGACACTTCGACTGTGACTTATGTGAAGATTTTCAACTAACACTAGAAATATTCGGGAATAGCTAGGTTTCCCGTCAACGTTGTTGGTGTAAGTTAACCTTAAGAAGAGAAACGCCTGGAGTATATACTAAATGCAGTACTTGAGAGGCATAGAAGCAGTCTACCCATTGGGCGTATATGGAGAGATTCCAGAAGAAATCACAATAAGTCCTTGACATGTTTGCACAAAATCACGTGTAGAAGATCGGTTCTTAAAGATAATCTGACGGTGTTTGATAGACTGACTCAATAGGCATGGGAGCAATGATCTTCAGTGACACGCGCATATATGTTTAACAGTACAATTCGGAAATACGAGTAAAGTGATTGCTCCTTGTAAGTCAACAATTTCACCTATGGAAATAAATATAAGAATGATTTCCGTACACAATCATCATCCACTTCACGAAATTGATTCTTTGATCGGTTACATCGTCATTTTTGTAATAATTATCAATCAAAACTAGGCACCAGGGGGAGTTGGACATCGTAGGGAAGACACAAGAAAGGAGTTACAGCTGGCTCCAGCGTTTTTGGCGATTGTCATAGATATATAGTGCCCAGTTTGTGAGCGTTTTGCTAGTGCACTTCCTATACACGTCACATCAGCCATTTGCCAAACATAGTTGTCAGACTGATTGCGGCAAATATAAAACTCTCACACTTAACGTTCCCATTACTTATTTCACACGCCAAAAACGATAACGCTGACTGTACACCTGTCGATTTGTAGTAGGACATCTTACGATTTTTGGACATTCGTGAATCATCATCGTCTTACCCAAAGATTGGAGAGACTTCGGCTCTCACTTCAGTGAGGATTTTCAACTAACACTAGAAATATTGGAGAAAACCTAGGTTTCCCATTGTTGGTGTAACGCAGATTAAATTGTGGTAAACTGTTGTCAAGGTACATGCATATCCTCTATAGAATGTAGGTAGAGCTTCATTTTTTCTTAAAGAATTGGAATATATTACTATATATAGTGAAAAACTTCTAAGCAGTGATATATCAGTGCAATTTTGTTTGTTGTTTATTGTAGGAAATAATTCGAAGTTTCTTAGTACGTGTATGCAATTCGATGCTATACCCCATACGCAACTAAACAGTTGCAGGTTGCTTGATGACTAGTTTTTTAAATTGATTATTTTTCGGCACTTTATAAACTGCTATGGTTATCTAGCGTCTGAATGAGATGGTGATAATGTCAGCAAAATGAGTCCAGGGTCCAAAGCCGAAAGTTACACAGCATTTGCTCTAACAGGGTTGAAGGAAATTCCCGGAAAGGAACCTCAACCTGTTAACTTGTACCAACCAGAATTTGAACCGCGAATGCTGTTATTCCACAGTGGTGGACAGACTCTATACCTGTTTTTTTACATTAACGCTACGATCGGAGAAACAATTGAACGTCACATAGCGTGGTAAGCCTGTTGCTATGGTAACAACGGTTGAGTTGCCTAAGTTACAGTTCCCAAGTGGTGAATGCAAAGCTCTCTTGGTGACTTTGTTGTGCACGTAATGTTAGCTAGCATTGATACTTTTCGTCTTCCATTCTCTGTCGATTTTTGTATTTTTTTTTAACTTCGTGTAAATTGTCAATGAATATTTTAACGTCAGCCATCTAACGTCAATTGCTAGCTCCCATCAGCTGACAGCGTGGTAGTCCGTATTGACAACATAGTGCTGTAGTTCCAAGCTCGGCCGCTAAACTATGTTCCATCCTTAAAAAAAACAGATATAAGTAATCAAACGCAGGACTCTAATTATAATAAATCTCACATAGCCATGAGAAATACTATAGAACGTCAGGATGGCGTATGGAAAGGGAGATTTCCAACCTTAAAACTGGGCCTCTGGACAGCCATAAATACTGCAATGAATTTTTTGTGATATTACACAATACTGCTACCGAAACACATGACGAAGAGCCACCTGATGACATCATAATGCAATAGTTCATGAACAACAGAAGGCTGCAAGGTTTCGAAGATGTGCTACTTCCTGCCGTTGTAAGTGGTGAAGGAGGTGTTTTTGCTATCAGGACTGCAACAGCAAACAATCACTTTGCACAGTAAGTCAATGTGACACAAGTAATATTTTTATATGGCAGTTTAAAACACAAAATAATTTGTATTAATGCATAACACCAGTCAGTTAATATTTAATACTAATTTTTATTAGGTCCTATATAATAAATCCATAGTAAAAAACATTACAAAGATATGAAAATATCTCTCATTTTGTTTAGTAATTAATATGAAAGAAGTAATAATTTTACTATATGGCAGTAATATTTTAATTTTTATACATAATTTGCTATGTTAAGCTTGTTTGCACCCACGATGCATGTAGGCAATTTTCCCCTAAAAACAGCCTTCTCCACACATCGTCAATTGAGGGTAAAAAACAGGATTTCGTTACGGGTGAATAAAATAATAAAATATAGAGATGTTAACGAAATAGGTTGGAACGGAACATCTCATAAGCTATATACTCTCATAATATAAATATTTTGCAACAAGGTCTTAAAATCTTATTATATTCCTGAAGTTATGTCAAAGATGTTCTATAAACACACGCACGCACAATAGAAAAATATCATAACGAGATAAATGTGACAATCAATAGGTTTCACACATGAAGTGTTTTAAGCCATCTTTTCTTACTTAAAAATAACAAATAGACTCATTCATTCATAGAGCTCTGCCCAACGGTAGGTCTTTCGTTCCAAACCCAGCATTCTCCAATCTTTCTTATTTTCTGCCTTCCTCTTAGTTTCTCCGTACTATCCATATATTTTTATGTTGTCTATCATCTGATACCTTCTTCTGCCGCGAACTTTTCTCCCATTCACCATTCTTTCCAGTGTGTCCTTCGGTAAACAGTTTCTTCTTAGCCACTGGCCCAGCCAATATATTTTTCTCCTCCCGATCAGTTTCAGCATCATTCTTTCTTCATCCATTCAATCTAGCACAGCTTCATTTATTATTTTGCCTGCCAATTTTACACGCTCCATTATTCTTCATATCCATATTTAAAATGCTTCCAGTAGTTTCTCTTCACTTTGTCGTAATGTCCATGTTTCTGCTCCATACAATGCCACACTCCACACAAAGAACTTCAATAATCTCTTCCTTAGTTCTTTTCTTCTGCCCCGAACTCTTCTCCCGTTCACCATTCCCTCAGTGCATCCTTCAGTATGCAGTTCCTTCTCAACCAGTGATCCAACCAATTCCATTTCCTCTTCCTGATCAGTTTCAACATCATTCTTTCTTCACCTACCCTTCCCAACACAGCTTCATTTCTTATTCTGTTTCTTCACTTCATACGCTTCATTCTTCTCCATATCCATATTTCAAACGCTTCTATTCGCTTCCCTTCACTTCGTCATAATGTCCATGTTTCTGCCCCATACAATGCCACACTCCACACAAATTACTTCACTAGTCTCTTCCTTAGTCCTTTTTCCAGAGGTACGCAGAAGATGCTCCTTTTTGTATTAAAAGCTTCCTTTGCCATTGCTATTCTCCTTTTGACTTTCTGACAGCAGCTTCCGTTACTTGCTCTACTGCCTCCTGATTGGCGAGTTGGTATAGCGCTGGCCTTCTATGCCCAAGGTTGCGGATTCGATCCCGGGCCAGGTCGATGGCTCATGTCAGTAGATTTACTGGCATGTAAAAGAACTCCTGCGGGACAAAATTCCGGCACATCCAGCGACTCTGATATAACCTCTGCAGTTGCGAGCGTCGTTAAATAGAACATAACATTTTTTTTTAATTTCTACTGCTAATTCGCACGTTTACATTCTTTATTTTTCGTCCGATAACCATGGTCTTTGTCTTGTTTGCATGTATATTCATCCCATATTGCTCACAGCTCCCATTTAGCTCCAATAGTATTTCCCTTAATATTATTTCTTCTTCTGCTAACAACGCCATATCTCCGGGAAATATTATGTATTTTATTCTTATTTCTCCTGCTATGCGTATCACCCCTCACTTGTAGTGTAATATATATCTAATTAATCTATTTATTAATCCTCTTTTAGAGGAAAGCACGGACTGCGACTATCCTCGCACGCAGGCCGCTCGGAGGTGACTATTGTACTATCCGTGATGCAATGTTGTGCATGCCCCAAAGCCCCCCGCGCTACAAATCCCCTTAAGTTCCGCCTCCGAACTCCCCTATAACGTACATGATCCCTTCAGCTTTCCGTGTAGGTCTCACCGCGGCCCCTCAACCACGGTCCCACGAGTTACCATGAGACGGTGGAGAACCCACGGTGAATAGCGCTACCACCAGCAACGAATGACCACATATCTACGGGGTTCAAATTCTGTGGCTGCTCGCAGCCGACTATATATCGCAGCAAGAAACTTATGAAAGAAACGGAGATGATGATGAAGGATGAGAAGTGTAATTATGATGGCGAAATGAATCCGAGGTCCAATGCCAAGAGTTACCCAGAAATTCTACTTCGATTGGTTGAGGGAAAAACTCGGAAAAACATCACCCTACTAACTTGTCCCAAACAAGAATTAAACACGGGCCCATTCGTTTTACGACCACATGTACTAACCGTTACTCCACAGTGCATTTAATAAAGTGTTATTACTGCTAACATCATGTTATACCCACTGTTAAATTAACATAGCATACTCCCGCATTTAAATCCTTAACGTACTGTTACAGCGTGAATCATGGCTGCCAGAGAACATATGTTACACGCCGCATTATTATATCGAGATATATTTACAGGGAAAACAATTAGCTGCAATCACTACTTCAGCATTTTTAATTATTCAGAATAGATATGTTCATAAATACTAAAATGATTCATATTAATATTAGCACTGCATCCACAGTAAAGAGAAGATATGTGCTTATTAACGTAAGCATGTGTGATTATTATTTCGTATTAATACTCAGATATAATTGAGATTTTCAAAACGATATTTCTTTATTTCACTGATTTAATAGTTCACATGTAATTATTATGACCAATGATGTGTGAAGATATGTTAGGTATATAAGTTCAATTACATTTATATAATTGCTAGGTCTACTAAAATAATTATATTTCTCATATGAGGTAAAATTACTGCTCCTTATACTTTCTTTTTCTCGATTTCCGTTGTAATTATGTTAGTCTCCAATACTTCCTTAATGTAAAAAATACAATTCTCCGCTAAAACGAATTACTACACCAACTAAAGGCACATTCAGTAAACTTTCATACAATCACTGCTTCTTTGATTCCTGTTACATTACTCTCAACATCATGTTACCTAACCAAAGTATCTCAAATGGTTGGTGAAACACTATTACACTAACAGAATGTCTAATTTTTAACAACACGTTAGTTAACATGCTGTTAGCGTTATTTTAACGAAGTTTGGTGAAACTGTGCCTTAGACTTTTAAGTTACTATTTTTTTTAATTTAACACATATTTGCCTACATATTTTACGATTTTGGATACAAATTTATGTACATAGTTGTATCTTTCATATTACATAAAATCAGGACTCTACTCATTGCATACATGGGAATATGATGATGACAAATTTTAGTTCGTCATATGATAACTGAAAGACAATAGTCAACATCATGTGGTTATGAACATTTGAAGGTGAGTCAAGTCATAAACATCATATCGATTCCGTAATCTGATAGATTATAGCTGTAGGTCACGAACATAAGCTTAGATGCACCATATATATGAGGTAATGGCATGTGATTAGTTATAATTATCTTATCGCACGCAAATACGTCACCTATATCAAAATAAACAAAGTATATAGGCCCACGATTGACTGAAGTCTGTCACACTTCTGTAATCTGCTTCGGCTATCAACGGGTGAGTCTGTTGTCTATTACCGATCAATTATATTATTATTTTGTCTTAGCTTAAATTTCGCTCATCTTAAAGTCTTGTGGTTTAAATCAAAATAATGTTATATTCCTTTCAGCATCAATTAAGTTCATAGTTATCAACATAAAGATTTATACTGTAATTTTAGAAAATAATAGATTATTTGATATCTAAAATTCTGAATTTTTTATTTTGGATAAATTTTATACCGTATATCACACTTTAATTGCTCATAATTTCCCGATAAGCTGCAGGTGAATTGCCTAGTGAATCTGCAGAGTCTTGCAACAGACAAAAAAAAATTACAATAATAAGCAGAGCTAGGAAGTTGGTATCAAAACTGTTAAGTTGCGTGAGCTTGGACTATATCTCTACCGAGTGAAAAGTAATAGAGCTTCTCTCGGTGTCAGTGAAGCAGAACGACTAACATGTACAGCCGTGTGGTAACCAAACATGTGTTCCAATCGTCCAAAGCCTTAGAACAAGACAATAACATAAAAAGACAACAATTTGTAATTATAAAGTTCGTAACTCCCAATCTAAATTAATTTATGTCGTATTTATATCGTACTCGAAAACAAAAGTCTACTTTCCCATTAATTGAGTCTAAATGTCATACAAGTGCAGCTCTTAAACATAGTGTTAGTTTGGACCAAGACTTTATAATAAAATTACAAACCATTTTCCAAATTTGAAATATTTTAAAATTGAAGCTTTTAAAAAAGAAATTTGTAAAATTATCCATGATATATAATATTAACAAATGTACGTATTTTTTTATCTTTTATTTCTGTCGACTATATTCATGTTTTTATTGAATATCACTGGTTTCCGTCGGATTGTCAATTTATATTAAATGTGTATTTTTCTCTCTTTTTCTCTTTCTTCTTTATTCTTGCTCTTGTGTTGTATTTATTGGTTTGAATTAAGTTACTTACTGTATTTAGTAAACTGTCCTTGTAAATTTTATGTTATATTATTGTCTAAGACCACACCGTACACGAGCCTAGCTCTTACGGTAGTGGCTAGAAACATTTTTGTTTTGTAAATGTAATTTGTACTCACTAGCTAGCTAGTTAAATAAATAAAATAAATAAATAAATAAATTTATCCATACATATAAAAATAACATACAAAGTATCCAATTATTATGATTCTAAGCTTATTATAAAAAATAACAATGAACATTTTCAATTTATCAAAATATATATTCCTTTTAGGTTCAGAAAAAAAAAAAACACATTTGTACTCTGAAAACATTCGTTCTACGTCACAAGACGTTACTGGAGTAAATCTGAAATATGATACGGTATTTCTTACTATCATCAGGTGAACAACTACTTTGTGAATCTAATAGTGTATCTCGTATGTGGAACATAATATTTAACCCATAATTGTTTTCAAGAAAATTTTTCGTTTCTATTGTAATGGCAGCTAGGAAGTTCGTACCGTAATTCCGATGTTGAACTTGGATTGTAACGCAACCGAATGCATAGCAGCACGAGACGTCAACATTTAACGAAGAATAATCGGTGGGAAAAATAAACGCGTTACACATTCCTGTTTGCATAATTATTTAATAACAGTTGAGTTTACTTTTTTGGAATCATGCATTATATTCACATTATGTAAATAATACAATAATAACAGAATAGCTCACTTTGTTCAGAACCTAAAATATTAATATAAATTAACAATATTCTTCAAACTATTCACGACTCTACACAGCTCCACAGAATGATAATATGCGATGTTTATGTGAACATACTGTGTATCATCTGTAGCGAGTGGCAGCAGTGCGAGGCGCGGATGATAGCTATACTCCTCGCTGTACTCAACTGAAATCAACTGCTTTGATACGAACGCCTACCTCTGGTAATAAGAGTCCAGGTGTGAAAGATGAGAGGGACACAATAATTTAATGTTCTGTAATATAAATATAAACAGATAGACCTCAAAATTAATTAACGAATAAATAGATACCAGGAAAACAACCTTGAAATCTCTTTTTAAACTGCATCGCCACCTGATAAAACTAATCGATAGTGCGGACCCTTAACTTCGTTATTTACCTCAACAGGTTGTGGGCATGATGTCGAAACATTTGGCTTGCCTTACTGCGGCAATCATCGCCGTGCTGATGTATCCTCTACCTACAACAGGTGGAATACTCTACCCTATTGAATCTGAGTCACGAACCACCCATACACTGGACGGAATTTGGGATTTTCTCCTCGCCGATCCAACTGATTCTGCTATTGGACATCGAGAAGGCTGGTACAAACAGCAACTGAAACTGGTGAGTGTTGAAATTTAAATCATCACTAAGAATAATAGCCCCCCGCATTGTGAGTTAATATATCAGACTGGAAAATGAGGGAGATAATTATTTACATTAATTTTATAAATTATTAATTATGTGGAAAAGTTTAAAGACCTTTTATGGTTATTAACAGATTCGATGGTCAGTGTCATATTCATGGTCCTTTCCTGTTTTTCTTGTTATGTTTGTCTTGCCTAAATAATGAACTTTAAACAAGCATAACTGACTGAAAATGTTCGATATTCCTCCAGATCTATCTTGAGAATGAACCTGCTAGTTGCACTGAAACGACTGAAAAAATATATTTCAAAACGTGTTTGCTAGAATTAAATTTCGTACGTGAAACATCTAGGATGTTCGACCTACAAGAAGAGAAAAATTGTAACGTCTGACACGAAAGGATTACTTTGATGTCGCCCTTGATACCATGGAAAGAGAAGTGTAAGATGAATTTATATGGATACCACTTTGTAAATGCAGTTGTAATGCGCATGCGCTAGTCTCCCCTCCCACAGTTCTTGTTCACGGTGAACGCTGAGTTCGTAGGGAGTACAGTTGCGCCAAAGTGAAGTGAAGTGGTAGTATAAAATAAATAAATGAATACTAGTAATAGTGCTGTGTGTTTAAGTTATAACCAGAGTATTGGCATGTCTTTACGTGAGAAATATTGTTTTAATCATAAACTCATAGATGAATATTCCCCCGAAAAATAAAGGAAATTTTGTGAGCATGTGCCGAAAATAGAGGACAAATATTTTGACCAGAAGTGTACGGTTGAAGCGGAAGTAAACAACGCAATCCAATAAGGCCCAATTGTATAAAACTCCCTGACTAAAGATCAACTTTGATCGAAGATCGAAAAGTGAACCGAGTTCAGACACTTCTTCTATTGTATAAAACTTTTCTGCGATCAAATTACCTTGGTTCAAATGCAATCTAGGTTCACGTGAAAAGGATTTGGCAACATCGCATAAACAGGTGAAATACGTGATGCGCGAACCATGTTATACAGGTTTGTTCAGTGTTGCCAATCTAGCGTTTTTAACTCTTTTTCAACAACAATTTCTTTTAACTTTTATATTGCTTAAATAGGGATTTAGTGACCTTTTTAGCACCCCATAGTGACAAAATTTAATCTTTCTTTGTTGATAATGAGAAATCTAGCGACTTTACAACTACTTTTTCGCGACTTTCCGTATTACACTCTGTTGGAGACACTGGTTTTTTTTTTTTTTTGTAATGTAAATAATGGCGGACAATAAGAAGAAGTTTGACTGTTCTCCAAGTTGTTATCATGTTATGGTGTTTGATACTGCTAAACATAATAAAGCTTTATAAAACGACAATTTTCGTTTAGTAATACAGTTACTTGAATATTTATGAATGTACCTATCATATCCAGTAATAATTAATGGTTGTTATAAATATAATATAATTATAGGTTATGTTATTTGATACTGCTGAACACGATAGAGCCTTATAAAATATAAGAATGTTTGTGTATTAAGGCAAGAAATTGAAAGAAATATATATAAATGTACCTAACATATCTATTAATATTAATAATAATGGATATTTTATTTGCACAATCTGTCACTCGTATATTTCAAACAGAAAAGAAATAACTGAACTTGGATCATGTAACTTAATCGGAGAAATTTCTTCAGTCAAAGTTGACTTTAGTTTGAGACAAATTAATCTCAGATTAGACTTTATACAACACAAAATTCCAAGTTCAGCTAGAACGAGGATCAATTTAACCTCTTATCTAAGATTAAATGGTTTATACAATCGGGCCTAAGAGTCACGATAATAGCGGCCTAGTACTGCCAACTTTGGTTAAGACACAGATTCTGGTTGGTGATCAACGTCGGGGAATGCACAGAGGGGAACACGCAGCGAGTGTGGGAGAAGGAAATGATTTAGGTTTCCGCCATAGCTGCATTTTATAGCTATAGTATCTCATGTTTTTATGTGCGGTCCTTTTCCCTCCATTCTCTATTTAGCCTATATGTGTTAGAGGAGGAACAATTGTTTTTATGCATCTGAAGTCTGATTAGTGGAATATGTAGCTAATCGGCGATGTATGCAATGGAGGGGGAAAGGAACTGGTCACCCTGCCCCATTATCTCCTGTGATAGTTGCCTCATAAGTGATGCCATATTGGTATCATTTCTGGGGTTCAGACCTGTCTTCCGACAGCTGACTAAGAAACTCTATTTAGCATTCCTCGTGACTTTCAATGAAGTTCGAAAATAGGAGCCTTGGCGTTGGTATATTCGTAATTGGTATTATATAAATTGCAATGTCATAATGTGTCAGATGAAGGTTTTTACATGTTTAATACTTTCCTAATAATATCTGCTCGGTTTGTTAAGTTTGCTGAGTCTGCAATTTCTCCCATATTCATCATAAGAAATCTGTCGTTGTCTTAAAGTGCAGGATCGTTTCAAATCAGGAAGAGATTACCGGTGGGTTATTCAGAGGAAGTTGAGTTGGACATTGCTGTGGAATAAGAGAATCACGGCGTTTCGAAGGCTAGATGCACCTTCGTCTTCATTCGGAAAGATGAAATTGTATGCTACTCGTTAATCAGTTTTATAGATGTATACAACCCTAACATAATAGACAACATACTACGTCAGACGAAACATAATCACAAAAAACATAAGAATACAACACAAGCACAATAACACAAAAAATACATCACAATAACATACCAAAACAAAAACACACACAAGAGTGCAACCTCATTCAAGAAATTAAATTACAACAACGCATACAGAACAAATAACACTCTACAAAAACACCTCAACACACAAACAACACAAACAAACAAACAAATACAAACCACACAGGCGTATACAAACTCAAACGTAACACCTGCAACAACTTCTACATAGGACAGACAGGCAGATCATTTCAGACACGTTACAAAGAACACATGACAGCCATAACAAAATTACAAAACACCTCCACATATGCAGAACACATCACAAATGCTAACCACACCTACAGATACTTCAACACAGACATGGAAATACTACACATCCAACCAAAAAGCCAGAAACTAAACACACTAGAACAATATGAAATATACAGACAGACAAAAACACACCCCAATGAAATTCTCAACACACAACTCAATTTCAGAACACACACACTCTTTGACTCCACATTACACCACACAAACACACTCTCACAGGAAACAAAACAAGAGGCGCCAAGACCAATAACGACCAGTTCTGAGGATGACCCATAATAGGTCGAAACATGTAAACCAGGTATGATAGAATTTAACACAAGAAAGTCATATAATACATATTCCGAAGCAATAAAAATTATAATGCAATTTAAAAATGCAATGTTAATTCCAAATAAGAAAATATCAAAACTGAAACAAAAATGGCATATATTTATGTGAAACTTAAAACTTTACCTTAAAGTCAAAATGACAAAATAGGTAAGAAAATTAGGCCTACATTTCTACAATTCGAGATAGGCCTATATAAGTAGGATATAATTGGTTATGAAATAGGATATAAGGATAAAGTTGTTTAAAATACGGCGTTTGGTCATGAATATTTCAGACAGGAAGGACGATTCCGATGCCCGTTCCATCCAGCTACAACGACATAACCGAGGATAAGGAAGTCAGAGACCACGTGGGGGTGGTGTGGTACGACCGAACATTCTATCCACCAAAGCTATGGAACAGCAATGATTTGAAAGTATGGCTTCGCTTCGCCAGCGTTCACTATGCGGCTGATGTGGTAATTAAATTTAATCTTTTCTAATTTCGCTTTGACAGGCAACACAAAACATTTACAGTAAACATTCATCTATCATTAGTTAATTTCTTTTCCAGAAATACGACTGTTATGGATACTCTTAAAGAATGTTACAGCGAGAGTAAAGCTAACTTAAACCTGTCGATTGTCCACCATTTAGGAATAACGGTTAATCTGCTTGGTAGTGAAACAAGAGGGCACGGGTTCAAATCCTGGTTGGGATTTTTTCTGAGGTTTTTCCTCAACCACTCGAAGCAAAATTCGTGGGTAACTTTCGGAGTTGGGCCTCAGACTCACTTCGCCTTCATTAGTATCATTGTATTAAACATCTTGATAGTTCCAGGATCTGCCTATAAGCGGCATCTGTCTGCGGGAGCTACATATATCCAGTGAAGGCGCAGGGACTTTAAAACAAGGACTGCGAGTGACCGGAGTAGTTTAGCTCCCTTGGATAGATAGCGCCTTGGTGAGTCGTGGAATCGACTTCGGATTGTTCTTGTGGTTGAGGATGTAGCAGATTCAGGCACATGAAATGCGAACAGATGCCGTCGATCTGAGGAGGCCGCAGAATGACATCACAGGCAGGCGCAGGATCAGGTCTCCATTCAGACTAGATGCTGTGGCTGAATCGATACAATGAAACCATGCAGTGAACCATGATTGAAGAACGATCCTAATGAACTTCAACAAATCATTCTAACAAAAGGAGATTGCACAATAAGCCTAAAGCTGCGGTACTTGCCTGCGGCCACTCATCCTCCGAAGAAAAAAACCCTATCAATAGATAGATTACGGGGTAAAGGAGCTCGGGTTCAATCCTGGGAAGAAGCGGAAGTTTTATTACTTCATAACGCCTAGGACAGATATAAAGTCTAATCAGCTTCTTTTGAATTTGAGTACCTACCGAGATTTTATCAGAGATCAGGGTATAAGGCGGTTAGGGTGTTTTTATAACATCATCTTCTCTCAGTAGCTGATTAACTTATATAAGAAATAAACATAAAGTAATGGGACGTCTACCTTCCTACATACAATATTCCTTTTAACTTCACCTATAATGGTAATATGTTCTGCATTTTAATCCTTCAAATTAATATATTCAACATAGGCTAAAGGGGTACGTGCTTAACAGCTAACAATTTTATGTTTATTTCTTAATTAGGCCTATTCGTAGTACGCTACCGCCCACCCTATATTTCAATCAGTCTCCTGTTCTCTTTCAACTCTATTGCACCAGGCTTGTCTGATGGAGAATTCATGATAGTCACTTATTTCCATGAAAACAACATTCCAGTCGCCATATTCTATCACATAAAATGTGTTGATTTTTATTACACTGCACCATCTAATACAATAGATTGTTTTAGTTGGTTATTTAACGACTCTGTATCAACTACTCCGTTATTTAGCGTCGATGGGATTGGTGATAGCAAGGATTAGCCTAAGTTACCTGACATTCGCCTTACAGTTAGAGAAAACCTCAGCAAATCAGCCCCAGCGCAACTCCGGATCGGCAGGCAAGCGTCTTAGTCGACTAAGCTACGCCGGTGGCTAGACTGGTTGTTGACTAGGCCTATACTCATTTTTAGATTAATCTTTTTCCCACTGCATAAGATCCTGTGACACTCAGAGTTGATTTTTCGTAATGTCAGTAGATTTCCACCCAACTTTGGAAAACAGACGTAGGAAAACTAGAATAACATCATTGTATAGAGCACATCTAGGTCAGGAAGCATGGGTAGACATAACGGCTCGGTTAGAAAAGCCAACGTACTATGGTAGGAACGATCATGATTTTAAAATCAAATGTAGGAAACAGAAAACGGATGTAGGCAAATTCTCATTTTTAAATAGAACTATAAATGATTGGAATGACCTACCTGCAGCGGTCTTTGAGGGCTGTCCTTCCTTAAGAAGTTTCAAGAATAATTTAAAAAGTTGTGTATCAAGTGCAAATTAAAATTAAGGTGACATTTAACATTCAATTTTTTAAGGTGACATGTATTTATTTAGCCTGACGAGTTACTTCCTTGGTTTGAATTGTAAATTATTTAAAAATAGCGTGTAAGAGGCCTTAGACTAGAAATGTTTAGTTTAAATGTAGTTCTGTTTATAAGTACAGTATGCATAAGGATGTAATTATTTGACTTATTTGAACTGTTGTATCAGTGAAGCGAGGTGAGTCAGTGAAGTTATGGTTTTACAGTGTAGTGAATAGTTCCGATCAGTGATAATTTATAGCGTCAATGAAATGTGTTCTATAGTGTCAGTGAAATGTGTTATAGTGTGTCAGTGAAATGTGTCCTAAAGTGTCAGTGAAATGCGTCATAGTGCCACTACAGTGAGTGAGATGAGAATAAAGTGAAAGACTATTGAAACTTATGTAGGGCCTATATATAATGATGTAGGTTGTAATGTAAAATTAGGTATTTTATTTATGCTTTACTATTATTGTGTTAAATTATATTGTGTATTCTTATTGCATTGTGTATAAAATTGTATTGTGTATTGTAAATTTATTATGTATTGCTTATCTTTTTTTTGTGTATTGTTTATATTGTGTATACCACTGCCACCGGGTGCTTGCCCACTTGCAGTGTAAATAAATACATACATTAATACATTAATGTTCAATTCAGTTGTTTATAAACGTATTTCCTTATAGACAATAACTTTAAAAAAAAATTATGTAAAGTTGAATAATAATGTAAGCGTTATCCAAAATATTACTAGTTTTCATTTTCATAAGCGTTTACGAATAAAATATGCATCGTATCTCACTTATATATTAGCAGAAGTTTTCAGTAGATTCTAAAGTATATTGTGTAAAGAATCTTGAGTTACCTTCATTGAAAATTACATTACGAGTACCATCATTTTAATATCACAAAAATAATTGCTTAATGAACTCCTCGAATTTAGAGAAAGTGTGACGATAACAATGACGATGAGGAAAACACTTATTTTTCTACCTTCTCAAAAACAAGAATAATTCAAGGGGATGAAACCGGAGTTTACGAAATGATAAGCCCTCACTTTAGTATTGAGTTACAGAAGGCCGAAGTTTTCTTCCTTAGATATGCATTTGAGAGCATAAATTTACGAAAATAATATGTAACAGAAATCTTATTTACTAAATTCTAATTCTGTAGTGCTCGGAAAAGTGGCACAAGTCAAAAATGTTAATTTTGCAGGAGAAGGAAAAAAACTGTCTTCACACTCGTTTATGTTGATTTGATTTTCTTCTGTATGAATTATTGTAATGGGAGAAATACTTATGTCTCTTTTCCCAAGCAAGCAGATGTTCCGTAAATTGTCAATAAATTATTAAAAAATGTTTGTGGAAACTGACTTATGCCACTTTTCCCAAGCACTGCAGAATTATCCATATCGAAAATTTTTACATAGAGAAATACAACCACGTCTGCCATGTTACTGAGCATCAATTTTTAATTCATAGTATATCAACGGTGAGCTGGTGGTGAGTCATGCTGGAGGCCACATTCCATTCCAGACGGAGGTTACTTCTGTGCTCATGTATGGACAGAAGAATCTGATCTCCGTTGCAGTCAATAACACACTCACTGATTCCACAGTACCTCAAGGAAAGCTGGATTATCTTGAAACGTAAGAAATGCCCATCAAAAGGAACGAAAAACTACCCTAATATTCCTAGTATTAACATTTCCTCACGTCTCATATTTAGCGCTTTACAAGTATTATTCATTTGTATTGACAGTTTGTGTTAATTTAGGAAAAATTTTCGTACAATATTTCATTTCTGAGTTTGTACCTATATGCAGAATGTCCATGAATACCTCCCCAAACTTTGTAGAGGACTCCAAACTAAACAACTTTCCCAAATAATGTACCAGTCGGAAGCGCGTTCTTACGAAGTTACAGAATAAGTAAGAAAACATGTGTCAGAAAAAATATTATTCCTTGTGTTTCAATTTATGCACCTACATTAAATGTACAAAATTACGATCACCAATCTCTACGCAAAGGCGAATGCGTTACAAGAGACTTTGTCGAAGACGCCAACATTGTTCCTAATATCCGCTACTGCTGCAGTAATTCTGTCGATAAGAATTATTTCAGTCCCAATAGGTGTCTCATAAACGAGAGTTTTCATGTAGTCCCATGAAAAGAAGTCTACAGGCGTGAGATCCGGCGACCTTTAAGGCCACAGTACAGGTCCTCCTCATCCAATCCAACGACAATCGCAGATAATTTCAAAACGATTCTTTACCTGCTGAGCAAAATGAGGAGTTCCATCATGAAGAAACCACATATAATTTCTGACTGCAAAGGGCATATTTTGGTAAAACGTCCCTTAGGAATGGATAGTACTTTTATATCTTGAGATGTTTTATGATCCGGACACGTACGGTCAGGAATGAAGTTCACGATAAATCCTTCGACCTTCTCTACTGTTTCCCCAAGCAGCTCTATAGAAGTGAATATCCGTGTATTGTATTCAGCTGAGGTCTACCGTTCCATTCTACTGTTCAAACACAAATGACTCCCAAAAGCTTGCTATGATACGCTAAACCCTGTGACGTAGGAATCAGCAACAATTGTAATGCAGTACAAGAAACCGCATACAGTTGAGTGCACTGCTTAAATTAATTTGAACTTAATCCTGTAACTTCGTAAGGACGCACTTCCGACTTACATAGCATTTGCAAAACTTGTTTAGTTTGAACTTCTCTGCAGCTCTAAAGAGTTTGGGGGGTTATTCATTAACACCCTGTACATACACGTTTTGTGAACCTAGAGTTCTAATTATTTAAATGTTACAGTGCCTTATTTTCTTAAACAGCATTGGAACCAATTTAGTGTATTGAAGAAACTTGATAATTTCACGAGAAGAAAGTATTGACAGTTTTTTTACACATCACAGCCCACGTTATAAATATCAGGTATCTCTCATAGATTCCAAACTAAATTAATGCATTTTTCTTTGCTCAAGGCATAGGGTGAAAATTCTGTGTGAGTAAAGCCAAAGATTAAATCGTCATTGTTTAAAAGAATTTTCACTTTATTCAGTTAATGAAGAAGTCATCAGAAGTTGACATAATTACATTGAGTAAAATTTTCCATATTTCTTGTTGGCTAATTTAAGAATGGCAACCATTTAAAAGTGTTTGTTAATTAATTTTTGTGGTTTTATTCCATTTAAATACGAAGCATAACTAATGTTATGTTATCAAACTTTTAGTGTTTCTAACACATTGAGATGTAAATTAATTCTTCAATATGGTGTTTTATTATGGGGGAATCATAGTTCATCTTTTAATATTTTTAAATTACAGAAGAAAGCAGTGAGAATTATTTGTGGTGTTGGACCAAAAGAACATTGTAAACCTTCATTTCAATCCTGTAAAATTCTCACTCTTCCATCGCTATATGTATTGCAGTGTTTGTTATATACCAAAATGAATATAGATAATTTCCCTTTGAACTTGCATTTTCACGAACACCATACGAGAAGTTGTAAAGATATAAGACTTGATTTATGCAGATACAAGACTACACAAAACAGTTTTTATTATATGTCACTGAAGTTTTATAATAGCTTACCTAATTCAACTAAAAATTTAAATTATAATTCATTCAAATCGCTAATTAAAAGAAAATTGTATGAACAGAGTTTGTATAGCATTAACGAATATTTTAACTTGGCAAATAATTTTGTATGATTTTATTTATATTGACGTTGCTATGTATAAGGTACTTACGTCCAAGCAATAAAGTACCTACCTACCTACCTACCTACCTACCTACCTACCTACCTATCTATCTATCTATCTATCTATCTATCTATCTATCTATCTATCTATCTATCTATCTATCTATCTATCTATCTATCTATCTATCTATCTATCTATCTATCTATCTATCTATCTATCTATCTATCTATCTATCTATCTATCTATCTATCTATCTATCTATCTATCTATCTATCTATCTATCTATCTATCTATCTATCTATCTATCTATCTATCTATCTATCTATCTATCTATCTATCTATCTATCTATCTATCTATCTATCTATCTATCTATCTATCTATCTATCTATCTATCTATCTATCTATCTATCTATCTATCTATCTATCTATCTATCTATCTATCTATCTATCTATCTATCTATCTATCTATCTATCTATCTATCTATCTATCTATCTAAATCATACAAAATTCAAAGCAAACCGAAGCATATGACAATCGTTTAAAGATGTGTGTTAATTTAATTCTTGTGTTTTTATTTCATTTAAATACGAAGCATAACAAATGTTACGTTATCAAATTTTTTAGTGTTTCTAACACATTGAGATGTAAATACATTCAATTTTATAAAGCGTACAAAATTCAAAGCAAACCGAAACATATTTTTCCTCACTTTTAATCTCTTTTAACCGATGCCATGATATAAATTGTCTTCTTCTTTATATTGGCACGTCATTAGGTCTCACATACATAATTAGTTTACTTCAAAATATAAATTCGCTTTCCTGAAATTCTATCTAACATTAGAACATTTTCAGTTGGAGCACTAAGAATTTAGTTTAATATGTTATAATATTTTATTACAGGGACAACGGAACACAAGTCGTACAAACTTACACATTCGACTTCTTCAATTACGCAGGGATTCACAGATCTGTTCTACTATACACTACACCCAGTGTTTACATTGACGACATAGATATCAATACAGATATAAACGGTGATACAGGTAATCTATTATCTCATAATATATTAAGTGCCATGTCATATCAATTACATAACATTATATCGCACTTACATCATATTACAGAAAAAACTTTCGCCTTGTGGTCAAATCCAGTGCGCTCGCTTTATTGTCTTATTGCTAAGCAGCATCTTCACTTTTCTCAATTCCGATACCAGTTTCCGTCATGGGGCGCAAGACTTTCACAAAAGAATATCTTGAACAGTCACTTGTTATTGTAGTAGCCACGATTTCAACGTACACAACCGTTACGACTTTTACACAGAGTGGAAGAGAACCTTTTATATTAATTCACAGAGGTAATAGAGTAAGTCAAATGGAACAAGTTTTGTCAAATAAGTATTTTGATACGTGCAATAGTTTTGAGAATACGAAATGTAACATGTTGCAACACTGCAGTGGTCCTTGAGGTCACTGCTCTGCAGTGGGGGTGAGTGTTACTACAATCATTCTCTCCGCAAAACGTGCGAGAGGAGAATGTAAACCAAAAACCCCTCATCAGATACGTTTCGATCAAATTATTATTGTACATACGTAACACTTAGTACATTACTTAACATTACTGTAAACTTAATTTATTTTTTAAATTATTTTATTTTCAATTCTTCAAAGATAATAACTGATTGAGTTACAGAATGTGTATTCGTAATAATGTTATTTTGAGTTTACATCAAATGTAAAGGAATCTTTAATGGAAATACTTTTGTTTTATAAGAATTTATATTCTTCATTATTTTGTAATTACGTAAAAAGCAAAACAGTCAACATACAATGAATGTTAAATAAGTTTAATGGTATTAAATTTAGAGTTAAAGAGATTATAGCGTAATAAATAATATTCAAAACCAAACAATTTACGTACCGGTAGGTAATTAATTCATTGATATTACATTACGTTTTGATCTACAGTAATTTGATCGAAACGTATCTGATGATACGTTGCAACACGTTACATTTCGTATTCTCAAAACTATTGAACGTATCAAAACACTCGACAAAACTTGTTCTCATTGAGTTGATCTATTACCTCTGTGAATTAATGTAATAGGTTCCCTTCCATCCTGAATTGCTTTATAGACAATTCGCGGCTGAGATCGGCTGAACGCGGAGTTGTCCAGTCTTACGATAAAAACAATAATTGATGACAGCAAGAGAAAAAATGAGTGAGAAATGGGGAATGCAATCCTATTAATAATAAGAACTGTGACTTAATAATCATAGCAGTCTACTATTCAATAAGTAGGACTAATAAAAATGTGTTTAGGATATTGCATTCTTTCTATTGACTAGTGCTTCTCCTCTTCCTTGTATTTGCAGTCTGTTATTTAACGATATCGTAACAACTACTAAGTTATTTAGTATCGCTAGAATTAGTAATAGTAAGACATTATTTTAGAGATGAGGCTGAGGATATTTATATGAATACTTTACATTTGCCTTACACTTGGGGAAACCCGCGGAAAAAACGAAGCAACAAATCAGCAGAAACGGGAATCGAACGCACGTTCAAACGCGCTCCCGATTAGTAGACAAACGCGCTACCGTTTGAGTTATACCGGTGGCTTCATAGGGATATATTCAATAACATTAACACATCGTATTGTGTTACCTTGCAGAAAGTATTGTCGCTCTATGTTGTATTAAATGTTACATACAGAAAGTTCATTAATTTTAAATTATGGGAAAGTTATTTCTCTTCTTTCCATTTCCCTTCATTGTAGACTTGTGATTTTTACGTCGTCTAAGAATCAGACAACGAAGTCCAGCTTTCCTGTTAACGCATAGAATTTTCATACACATCGAATTTTTAACGCTAAATGTGTGAACTCGTTGCAGGTATTATTACATACAACGTTACGGTTGGCGGAAATCCTTCAGGACTTCCCACCGCTACAGTGAGTCTTTTGGACAGAGACGGTAACTATGTACTCCAGGACGTTGCAGGTCTGGAGGGAAAGCTGGAGGTCCCTCAGGCCAAACTGTGGTGGCCCTATCTCATGGATCCCGACCCTGCGTATCTCTATACTCTGGAGGTAAGTCTATATTTATGTTTTAATATCTGAGTTAACGTACACAAATTTTCAAATATACGTCATCTCATCTCTTTTTCGTTTGTAATTATCAGGCAACGTATTTTTTTTTCCCAAACGTACAGCGGATCGAGTAGTTTCTTCTCGTACATCTATTACGTCACGTGGATGCATGAGCAAGGTAGAATAATTGCAAGCAGGTACGAATAGAGTATGAATCCTAGTGCAATAAAAACACCAAGTTACGATTACATTGTGATCTGATTCTAATACTGAGTAAGTTGCATTTTCATTCAGACTTTTATTTTAATTTTTCAATCTATGTTACGTTTTATTTCATTTTGATCTGCATTTTGTATATATTGTGTAAAATGTAAATATTGTTAATTTGTGTATTGATTTTTGTTGTTATAATTGTGTCACTGTAACGTCTTGTGACGTAGGAAGAACATTTTCTTAGCTTAAACGAATTTTTACTGACAGTTATGGTAAAAGATATGAATTTCATAATCTCAGAATATATAATTTTGTTTATCATAACAGAGCTGATTTTGTTTATCATAACAGAGCTGATTTTGTTAAATGAATTAATTGTATATATTGCATTTATAGAGTATATACAGTTAATGTGTATCTTGTTAATAATTATATTATGTTTTATTTAACGACGCTTGCAATTGCCGAGGTTATATCAGCGTCGCCGGTGTGCCGGAATTTTGTCCCGCAGGAGTTCTTTTACATAACAGTAAATCTACAGAGCGCAATTGTTACCATAACAAATATATTCTGTAGGACCAAAAATTAATCTTCACTTAGATTCTTCGCCCAATAGTGCATACTACTGTGGAATCCCGACCACCAAGTCAATTGAGTGCGCTCCTTGTATAATATCATATTGGAGGAGAGAGATTCGATTCGGTGATGTGGATTGAACTTTGGTGTATCGCAATAGTTAGAGCGCTTGGTACGTAGAACCAAGAACCCGGGTTCGATTCCCAACGCCGAAGCGAATTTTTCTCCTCTAATATCAATAGATATGAGTAGCTTAATATCAAAGGCGGACATCTGACTCTCAGATCGAAATTTAGATAGATGTGGAATCTTATACAAATTGCAGCTGAGCAGAGCATAGGTTATTATGAAACTAAGAAAAAGAAACCGTGGTTTGATGAAGATTGTTGCATGGTAGTAGAAAGAAGGAAACAGGCAAAATTGAAATTCTTACAGGATCCAGTTGAGGAGAAGAGAGATAATTATTTCAATGAAAGACGGGAAGCAAGTCGTACACTTAGGAATAAAAAGAGAGGTTACTTGAAGGAAAAACTGAATAAGGTAGAAACAAATAGTAAGAATAAAAACATTCGACATTTATATAAGGGTATAATGGAATTTAAGAACGGATATCAGCCAAGGGTAAACGTGATCAAGGATAAGAATGGTGACTTGCTTGCAGACTTTCCATCAATCCTAAACAGATGGAAAAACTATTTTGCGCAACTACTAAATGTACATAGGCCAAATAGAAATGATCGGGACGAAATTGAAATACAAACTGCTGAGCCATTTATACCCGAACCCACGCTTTCAGAAGTCGAAATTGCGATAGAAAATCTGAAAAAGTACAAGTCTCCAGGCATCGATCAAATTCCAGCAGAATTAATACAAGAGGGTGGAAGTGCATTATATAGTGAAATTTATAAACTTGTACTTGCAATTTGGGAAAAGGAAATTGTACCACAACAATGGAGGGAGTCCATAATTGTACCTATTTTTAAAAAGGGGGATAAAACCAACTGTGGTAACTTTCGAGGAATATCACTTTTGTTGACGTCGTACAAAATTTTGTCCAATATTCTTTTGAGAAGATTAACTTCGTACGTAGATGAAATTATTGGGGATCATCAGTGCGGTTTTCGGCGTAATAGATCGACTATTGATCAGATTTTTTGTATTCAACAGATAATGGAGAAAAAATGGGAGATAAGGGTACAGTACATCAGTTATTCATAGATTTCAAAAAGGCATATGACTCGGTTAAGAGGGAAGTATTATATGATATTGTTATTGAATTTGGTATTCCCAAGAAACTAGTTCGATTAATTAAAATGTGTCTCAGTGAAACATACAGCAGAGTCCGTATAGGTAAGTTTCTATCTGATGCTTTTCCAATTCACTGCGGGCTAAAGCAGGGAGATGCACTATCACCTTTACTTTTTAACTTCGCTCTAGAATATGCCATTAGGAAAGTTCAGGATAACAGGCAGGGTTTGGAATTGAACGGTTTACATCAGCTTCTTGTCTATGCAGATGACGTGAATATGTTAGAAGAAAATTGACAAACGATTAGGGAAAACACGGAAATTTTACTTGAAGCAAGTAAAGCGATCGGTTTGGAAGTAAATCCCGAAAAGACAAAGTATATGATTTTGTCTCGTGACCAGAATATTGTACGAAATGGAAATATAAAAATTGGAGATTTATCCTTCGAAGAGGTGGAAAAATTCAAATATCTTGGAGCAACAGTAACAAATATAAATGACACTCGGGAGGAAATTAAACGCAGAATAAATATGGGAAATGCCTGTTATTATTCGGTTGAGAAGCTCTTATCATCCAGTCTGCTGTCCAAAAATCTGAAAGTTAGAATTTATAAAACAGTTATATTACCGGTTGTTCTGTATGGTTGTGAAACTTGGACTCTCACTCTGAGAGAGGAACATAGGTTCAGGGTGTTTGAGAATAAGGTGCTTAGGAAAATATTTGGGGCTAAGCGGGATGAAGTTACAGGAGAATGGAGAAAGTTACACAACACAGAACTCCACGCATTGTATTCTTCACCTAACATAATTAGGAACTTAAAATCCAGACGTTTGTGATGGGCAGGGCATGTAGCACGTATGGGCGAATACAGAAATGCATATAGAGTGTTAGTTGGGAGACCGGAGGGAAAAAGACCTTTAGGGAGGCCGAGACGTAGATGGGAGAATAATATTAAAATGGATTTGAGGGAGGTGGGGTATGATGATAGAGACTGGATTAATCTTGCACAGGA
Organism: Periplaneta americana; assembly: GCF_040183065.1. NCBI lineage: Eukaryota > Metazoa > Arthropoda > Insecta > Blattodea > Blattidae > Periplaneta > Periplaneta americana. Next base: position 183,923,116 of record NC_091117.1, on the reverse strand, counting down.
TAGGGGCCGATGGCGGGCTTATGTGAGGGCGGCGATGAACCTTCGGGTTCCTTAAAAGCCATTTGTAAGTAAGTAAGTGGAATCTTATACAATTTTTCATACTGTTTTCAGTTATGGTGAAACCATATGCAAACTCTAATACTACTTTTATAAAATAAATTGTGTTAAAATATTACAAAGACTACTATGAAACAAAAAAGTGCCTGTAGATCAAAACTATGGAGACGACAGATGTCCGTCTTTGATATTACACTACTCATATATAGAGTTAAAAGTTGATCACGTTGTTACATAAAAATTGTTATTTTGAGATATAACATGTTTCATTTTAGGCCAAGAACTTAATACCGCATCGCACAAAGATAATTAATCACGTATTGTAAACTTAAAATTCTTGACCTAACATCTTCCTCTGGTATATTACAATATTGAATTTCTTTAGACTTCTTCCCTTGATATCCCCACGGATAATATTCGTGTTAATTACATTCTCCAACATATTTACGACATTATTCCCTCCCAATGTCTCTACTTAATTATATTTTAACATAGCTCTACAGATTCCTCCGTATATGATTCCACGCGACGTACAGAAAAGTTGCATCCCACAGTGTGCCTGTCGTAGGCACCGAAGTTTAAGGGCGTTTGTCGGACGATACATGTGTGCAGTTCAACTCAGTCTGCTGTAAGCTACTGAAGGGATTACTCATTCGTGCGTAATGTAGTTCAAAGTATTGTGTTATTTTTAATTGCTTGAGAACACTGAAGGCATGACTTTTTAAGTTATACAAAAAGTGGAAGAGAATATCTGACAAGTCATTTCTAATATTTCGCAAGAAAAAATTAGTCTAGTATTTCAGAATAATCTTCGGAGATTCAAAAATGTATTGAAACAGGACACTGAACATTTCATTTTGGCACAGGTAAAATGCACTCTAATTCGTTTTAAAATTGTACATAAACAGGTTTTATAAATTAATGTTACTACCGTAGAAACGGCGACCGATTTCGCGGTAACTGTGCGAGGCATATAACAGAATATGTCGCTGAGATTCCGGGGAGCGTCATATTTAGAGGACCCTTTACATTAGATTCTGTAACTGTAGCCTCCATATTATCACTATGGTAACACGCGAGTTTATTTTAGTATTTCATACTAGTGTTCGTTCCATATCTCGTAATCTTTATGGAGTTTGTTCTTTTCTTTCTTACACTAAACTTGACCTACTTACATCAACTTCATGAACTGTCTCCTGTCTTACAAAATGGAATTATACATATTTTGTATCAAACGTTGTAGGTTCGCCTGTCTTCAGAAGATGGTATAGCAGAAGATTTGTATCGTCTTCCAGTAGGAATAAGGAAAATCGCCTGGAACAGTACTAGTGTCACTATCAACGGAAGACCGATCTACATGAGAGGGTTTGGGCGACACGAAGACTCCAATGTAAGTACACAGTCTGCACATTATGTGAAATTTTGAAAAAGTGGGGTTAGAGACACGAGAGTATTTAAGCTACTCAATTATCATCATATATCGCCATTGCAGCCATGAGCACCACCATTACTGCTACTTTTATGACTGTACTACAGTTACAACCACCATTACCACCACTACTAACTTCACAACCAATATCACTATTAAAATTAGCTTACTACTACCACTACCATCACCAATATTAACATCATCACCTTTACCACTACTAATACCACCATCACTACTAACACACCACCATTACCACTACTAACACCACTACCATTATCACTACTAACACACCACTACTATCACTACCACTACCACTATTACTACCATCATCACTTCTATCTACAACCAAACATAAAAGGATCATCACCATTTCGAGAACTAGCACCTCTAGCAACTACTTCTGCTAACATCGCTACCACCGTTACTATTAATACCACCACTAGTGTCACTATTAATACCACTCCTCATCTATATAACAAATTGATCAGCCTAATTCATTTTCAAGACAACTTTTATTTATCAATTTGACTATGCTGCCATCTAGCGATTGCAAAAGAAGTCACTTATAACCTTGATGGAATTGCATGGAGTTATAACTTACAGCTGTACTTCCGTCTGGCGGTCATTACTAAAAATATTCATTCCGACAATGGAAATCCTAGTGGTTGCTCTCCTTTATATGTTGTCAGTTTATAACATGGGAATGGTAAATCTGATATATGATCCGGGATTTCACCAAAGTATTACTACTAATACCATCACCATAATTCCTACTAGCATAACCACTATCATCATCATTACCACCACCATTAGTAATATCTCCAAGACTTCTACCATACCCGCTTTGAGAACCACATTTACCGGCAAGTACCATATCTTTTCTTTTCATTACTACTACTACTACTACTACTACTACTACTACTACTACTACTACTACTACTACTACTACTACTACTTGATGATGGTGCTGATGATATGTTATCGTGATGTTTAGTCTTTTCTCGGCCTTATTTGTTCTTCATGGAGGTGGAAAACAGTTACAGTGCACCATTATAAGCCATATAAACTATAAATCATCCCAGGAAACGACAGTGAATGACAAACTTCACTATACTGCTGACTTTGATTTCCTCAATCTCCACAGGAGACAACATGTGATTCCCAAAGTATCGATGTCAGACATGGCAAAAACCTGGACAGTCCAGCAGAATGTGTGATGATGTCTCAACATCCATCCCACATAGCCTCATATGTTATTCATATTCTCTGGCATATAACGAAAACGTCACATTTTATCAATTATTTTAGTTGAACACAAAGTAAGAGAGAAGATGCACGTTATTGTTGCAAAGAGTAATTTTATATTCCAGATAAGAGGCAAGGGACTTGATTTCCCTCTGATCGCCCGCGACTACAACCTGATAAAGTGGCTGGGAGCCAATGCTTACCGCACATCGCATTACCCTTACGCTGAGGAGATCATGGACTTCGCGGACAGAGAGGGCATCATGATCATCGACGAGTGTCCTGGTATTGATATAGGGTATGTACACTGGAGTCATATAATAGTATTTGAACAAAAAAAGAGATAAGTCTGGACCTTTACATTATTGAAAATGTTATTATCACACTGTATTGACTATAACTGAACTATATTATGCTTGCAGACGAAGCCCCTCCAATTTTAACGAAGATGTACTGGAAGCACATAAAACTGCTCTGACGAGACTTTATAACAGAGACAAGAACCGGCCGAGCGTCATCATGTGGTCCGTGGCCAACGAGGCAGTGACAGAAGGTTCGGAAGCCGAGAGCTACTTCGGGTATGAGTGTGATACCTCACTCATCATTTCTTTCTTCCACTCATTCAAACATCCATCCGTCTATTCATTCAAATATCCACCTCATACATTCTCATTCATTCAACCATCCATCAGTCCATTCATTCAAACATCCACCTCATCCATTCTCATTCAAACATCAATCCGTCCATTCATTCAAACATCCACTTCATCCATTCTCATTCAAACATCAATCCGTCCATTCATTCAAACATCTACCTCATCCATTCTCATTCAAACATCAATCCGTCCATTCATTCAAACATCTACCTCATCCATTCTCATTCAAACATCAATCCGTCGATTCATTCAAACATCTACCTCATCCATTCTCATTCAAACTTCAATCCGTCCATTCATTCAAACATCTATCTCATCCATTCTCATTCAAATATCAATCCGTCCATTCATTCAAACATCTACCTCATCCATTCTCATTCAAACGTCAATCCGTCCATTCATTCAAACATCCACCTCATCCATTCTCATTCAAATATCAATCCGTCCATTCATTCAAACATCTCCTTATCCATTCTCATTCAAACATCAATCCGTCCATTCATTCAAACATCTACCTCATCCATTCTCATTCAAATATCAATCCGTCCATTCATTCAAACATCCGCCTCATCCATTCTCATTCAAATATCAATCCGTCCATTCATTCAAACATCTCCTTATCCATTCTCATTCAAACATCAATCCGTCCATTCATTCAAACATCTACCTCATCCATTCTCATTCAAATATCAATCCGTCCATTCATTCAAACATCCACCTCATCCATTCTCATTCAAACATCAATCCGTCGATTCATTCAAACATCTACCTCATCCATTCTCATTCAAATATCAATCCGTCCATTCATTCAAACATCCACCTCATCCATTCTCATTCAAACATCAATCCGTCCATTCATTCAAACATCTCCTTATCCATTCTCATTCAAACATCAATCCGTCCAATCATTCAAACATCTACCTCATCCATTCTCATTCAAATATCAATCCGTCCATTCATTCAAACATCCACCTCATCCATTCTCATTCAAACATCAATCCGTCGATTCATTCAAACATCTACCTCGTCCATTCTCATTCAAACATCAATCCGTCGATTCATTCAAACATCTCCTTATCCATTCTCATTCAAACATCAATCCGTCGAATCATTCAAACATCTACCTCATCCATTTGCATTCAAATATCAATCCGTCCATTCATTCAAACATCTCCTTATCCATTCTCATTCAAACGTCAATCCGTCTATTCATTCAAACATATACCTCATCCATTCTCATTCATTCAAACATCCATCCGTCCATTCATTCAAACATCCACCTCATCCACTCTCATTCATTCAAACATCCACCTCATCCACTCTCATTCATTCAAACATCCATTAGTCCATATTAATTAAATTCATTCATTCATCCATCCATCCATTTAACTATACATTTACTAAATCCATTCATGCATGTTCGTTCAAAAGACGATCTATTTCTTCACTCAGCAATCCCTTCATTCATTCATTCATTCATTCATTCATTCATTCATTCATTCATTCATTCATTCATTCGTTCAAAATGTCCTCCGGGAAGTCTAACTCTGATTTGTTAGGCTTTTAACATAAACCGCTTCCACAGTTAACTCAGAAATAAATATATCTACTGCATTCTTTCAAATGGTATATATTCTTGGCAATCTTACGCGAGTCATTTAATAAATATTTTTTCATGTTTCAGATATTAATATTAAACTGTTTTTTTTCAGTTCCGTCACCAGTCACATCAAGTCCTTGGACTCCTCCAGACCTATCACTATGGCAATGAGGGACACTTACGATATTGACAGTACGGTGAGTAGAGTTTTATGCATGTTAAGTCAACAGTCAGAACCTCGTAAGTGATAAAACTGATTCTTAAGTTCTTGATATTTTATTATACTTTACCTCTGTCATAATGTCACAATTTGTGATGAGGAGGAAGAGAGATAAGAAAAGGTTATACTAATCTGTGAGAAAAAGTATGCCTAAACTCTCACTTTACACTCAGGAAAGCAGTGAACAGAGCTTTAGAATGAAGGTAACCAGGTAACTTTTGTTTTTCCTGTCTTTTAATACTCTGACACCCACGACCAAGTTAAGCCAATTGGAACTCAACAGTCAGTTATTACCACAAATATAATAAAACATCTCTACATGCAATTATTTTTACTTTTAGGTATTACTCCAATAATACATGTAACCGTACTTTATCCGAGATAAGCATGTTAGGGTTACAAATTCAATTAATTGCAATTTATATGAGACAAATTTCAAGGAAATATTTATTTGTAAGTTGTGTAATCCAGATGTAAAATATTTATAATCCAAAGTTTACATTAATGTATATAACTGTTTTATAAATTCTAACTTTCAGAATTTTTGACAGCAGACCAGATGACAAAAGCTTCTCAACCGAATAATAACAGGCATTTGCCATATTTATTCTGCGTTTAATTTCCTTCCAAGTGTAATTTATATTTGTTACTGTTGCTCAAAGATATTTGAATTTTTCCACCTCTTCGAAGGATAAATCTAAAATTTTTACATTTCCATTTCGTACAACATTCTGGTCACGAGACATAATCATATACTTCGTCTTTTCGGAGCTTACTTCCAAACCTATCGCTTTACTTGCTCCAAGTAAAATTTCCGTGTTTTTCCTAATCGTTTGTGGATTTTCTCCTAACATATTCACGTCATCCGCATAGACAGGAAGCTGATGTAACCCGTTCAATTCCAAACCCTGTCCGTTATCCTGGACTTTCCTAATGGCATATTCTAGAGCGAAGTTAAAAAGTAAAGGTGTTAGTGCATCTCCTTGCTTGAGCTCGCAGTGGATTGGAAAAGCATCAGATATAAACTGGCCTATACTGACTCTGCTGTAAGTTTCATTGAGACAGATTTTAATTAATCGAACTAGTTTCTTGGGAATACGAATACTTATTCAATCATTTACTTAATAACTTACTTGTTTACTTATTTTTTACTCGCTCACATATTTAGTTACGTACTAACCTATTTAATTACTTAGAACCTACTTATTTATTAGTTACTTGAATTTATCTTATCGAAACCACAACTATCTTCCCCGTCAGCTCCACTTCCTGTCTCCCATCCACGCTTCAGTTCAGACATTTTCTGTATTCACCGAACAGTTCATATAAATATAACAGTGTAAGTGTTTTATACAGGGTCAATTCTTGGACGTGATCGCATTCAACCGCTACAATGCGTGGTACATCAATCCTGGAAGAACTGATACCATCATAACAAACGTCATGAGTGAAGCGCGCAACTGGTTTAACAAATACAAGAAGCCAATAATCATAACGGAGTACGGAGCCGACACAATGTCGGGATTGCATGCGGTAAGCACCATAATATATTTTGCAGGCAGCGTTATAAGCCCTATTGTTTATACTGCCAACTGACAATTTTTTTAAATACAAATTACTCATTTGTCGTTATTATTACCATGACTTCTGAATTTTCAATTTATTATTCGAGTTAGGGTAAAGGTTGATATTATTCTGATATGATATATGATATATTATATGTGATATGTGATATGTGATACGATATGATATGATATGATATGATATGATATGATATGATATGATATGATATATGATATGATATATGATATGATATATGATATGATATATGATATGATATATGATATGATATATGATATGATATATGATATGATATATGATATGATATATGATATGATATATGATATGATATGATATGATATGATATGATATGATATGATATGATATGATATGATATGATATGATATGATATGATATGATATGATATGATATGATATGATATGATATGATATGATATGATATGATATGATATGATATGATATGATATGATATGATATGATATGATATGATATGATATGATATGATATGATATGATATGATATGATATGATATGATATGATATGATATGATATGATATGATATGATATGATATGATATGATATGATATGATATGATATGATATGATATGATTTGATATGATATGATATGATATATGATATGATATGATATGATATGATATGATATGATATGATATGATATGATATGATATGATATGATATGATATGATATGATATGATATGATATGATATGATATGATATGATATGATATGATATGATATGATATGATATGATATGATATGATATGATATGATATGATATGATATGATATGATATGATATGATATGATATGATATGATATGATATGATATGATTTGATATGATATGATATGATATATGATATGATATGATATGATATGATATGATATGATATGATATGATATGATATGATATGATATGATATATATTTGATGTCAACATTTACATCCATGTAATGTGGACCTCACAATTTGTATCCGGTGCCACAATTACATTCATTACAGTTATACCTTTTGTAGACGCTCTTATAATTTCGACCCCATTTAGATCATTCAAAATTGAAAAATTTTCCGACTCTGTTCTTGATTTTCAGTACGCTTATATCGAATGCACACTGTTTCTGATAATACTTGTTACTAAAACATACTTCACCATTGTCCAATACAAATTACTCATTTGTCGTTATTATTACCATGACTTCTGAATTTTCAATTTATTATTCGAGTTAGGGTAAAGGTTGATATTATTCTGATATGATATATGATACATGATATGTGATATGTGATACGATATGATATATGATACGATATAATATCATATGATATGATATGATATGATATGATATATGATATGATATGATATGATATGATATGATATGATATGATATGATATGATATGATATGATATGATATGATATGATATGATATGATATGATATGATATGATATGATATGATATGATATGATATGATATGATATGATATGATATGGTATGATATGATATGATATATGATATGATATATGATATGATATATGATATGATATGATATGATATGATATGGTATGATATGATATGATATATGATATGATATATGATATGATATATGATATGATATATGATATGATATGATATGATATGATATGATATGATATGATATATATTTGATGTCAACATTTACATCCATGTAATGTGGACCTCACAATTTGTATCCGGTGCCACAATTACATTCATTACAGTTATACCTTTTGTAGACGCTCTTATAATTTTGACCCCATTTAGATCATTCAAAATTGACACTTTTACGACTCTGTTCTTGATTTTCAGTACGCTTATATCGAATACACACTGTTTCTAATAATACTTGTTACTAAAACATACTTCACCATTGTCCAATATGTTCGTTACTATGTCTGTTTCTTGTGCACATTTCATTTTCAGATCTCACTAATTTTCTACATGTTATACTTCACTATCCTAGCTAGCCTCCCCCGCCATACTCCTCACATATTTTCATTATCTCTATCATTTTACTTAACTTCCTATTACACTCCTCTAATTCATTCAAAATTGACACTTTTATCACTCCGTTCTAGATTTTCAGTTCACTTAGACTATATCGAACACAAGTGTTTGTACTAATACTTGTTACTAAAACATATTACACCATTGTCCAATATGTTCGTTATTGAGTAATATTGTGATAGTTCTTTTTGAGAATTTATTACAATTTTACTGAGCAGAGGAAGATCGGTTTTTGGGGTCACTGTATTATGGGAATTTTCGTGGACAAGTTTATGCACAAAACTAGTCCTTCTCTCGCTCAGTAAAATTGTAATAAATTCTCAAAAAGAACTATCACAATATTACTCGTCTCACTATATTACTAACCTTTACCATTTATATATACTTATTAGCAAACAGCGGATTTTCGGTCCCTACACAGTGACAAGACGCCGCGTCTCTTGGCGTACGAAGGAAGCGTAGCAATGAGTTCAATGACTTCCCTGCAACTGACATACACGTAACGTTCAGTATCGGGACTGAAAATCCGCTGTCTCGTTATTAGTGATCTTCACGTGTTGAAGTCTAATTTTTAAACAGTTTATAAAAAGAACTTTCGCAGATAAACACAAAAAATTGCATCCTGTCAGAGATTACATACCTACCTGAACGAATTTTCACAAATTAAAATAATGAGCAATATATTTTAACCAAACTACTGAAAACCATTTAAGGCTGGTACACAATAAACCGGGAACGGAAACGACAACGAGACCGAGAACGGAAATAATGTTAAAAATATACATTTTAACAATATTTTCGTTCTCGTTCTCGTTGTCGTTTCCGTTCCCGGTTTATTGTGAACCAGCCTTTACTCTTTAATGTTGTTTATGTAGAGCAAATTAGCCTGTTTGTGGATTATATGAGCAATTGATTTCTTTTGATTTAGCATGTAATTTCTGGTACAATGTTCAACATTTTACATTTTTCTTTAGTCTCCCATTTCTTTCCTTTTCTCTTTGAGATTTTAAGACTTGCTATAGTAATATATAATTATATATAGTTATATATTATATATATGCTTTATTTGTTTGTTAGACGCCTGAATATATTTGGTCTGAAGATATATACTTTATTTGTTTGTTAGACGCCTGAATATATTTGGTCTGAAGAGTACCAGGTGCTGCTGTTGTCCAAACATTTTGAAGCTTTTGACAGGCTACGTGAGGAAGGATACTTCATCGGAGAAATGATTTGGAACTATGCAGACTTCAACACGGACCAGTATAATTATTATTGTAAGATTTCTTTGAGTGTAACTTGTAGTTGGTGCTTTCATTGTCTTAGTGTCTACATTTAAATTAATGAATGTCTCCATCGTGTGATATTTCAACATTATAAGTCATCCTGCATGAGTAATCTAATAGAAATGTACGAATTTCATTGTTTTCTATAGCACTTTAGATCCTCAAAGAGTGTTATTTCTGTGCATAATTACTGTATTTTTCCCCCAGAATTTACAGCAATATTAAGATATACATAATGTGGAACCAATCTAAAGCTGGGCATCCATCCACGGTGCCTGGGTTGGATCCTCTTCCAGTCGTGATGGAATTCGTGGTGGCTAAAGCAGGCGTTGCAAGGGATTCAATCATACACACACACACACACACACACACACACACACATACAGAATAAAATACTTTAAAGAATAAAGACAGCTTTTATTAAACACGTATCTCCATTATTCGGTATTGCGCAGCAAATATCATGGTTGCTCTATTCATGAAGATTCAAATCACTCATGATCGCGTAATGGCATGTCCTTAAAAGAGTAATGATGGGTTGCAAGAACTTATTTATTCCTTCGTTAGCTGCTAACGGACCAATAAGTTCGAAATACGGGTTGCAAGAAACATCTTTAGTGTTATTGGTCTGTTAAAGGATTCACTAACTTAGAGATCTGATTTCCCTCCTATAATAATATTTATTCCTCCGTTAGACAACCATCTTACGTACATTTTGCGTATTGAAGAGTAGTTTATATAATTAGATTCATCATAATTTTACCTGTATGAGATTCAGGCATGCGATATTTCGTATAATGGACCTATATACACGATATTAAAATAATATTGCATATCGATGGCTAAAAAGTGATACCTTCTATCTGTACATTTGCAAGGTAAATAAAAAATCTGTTCCAGAAATTATTTTTTCAAAATAGACAAACTTCTTAAATATGTTTCTGCTTTGCAAGATCTTCTATTCGAAAACAAAATATTAGTACACTGTCCAATTTTGTGAATACCATAATAATGTGGTTAATCTAAATAATAATACTGTAGTTATAATAAATGACCATTTTTGTAGATAGAGGTATGTCTTCTTAGCCATCGATGTACGGTAATTTGATTACTTATTGTTTACTTATTTATTTTTCATTCATTCTTCGTATAGCGAAGTTATTATTTATTTCTTTATTTCAGATTCTAGTTCATCATCTGACGACAAGGTTATGTCCTCTGTAGTCTGTCTTTTTATTCTCTATAAAATCAATGCACTCGTGCGCTATTTCTATTAACAAATAGTCATATTTATCTTTCTCACTGAAACTTCTGTTCATGCTTTCTTTCTGGTCCGTATTAGTCTATATTTATTGCAAATTTTGACAACAATAAAAGCAATTTCTTATAATATCAGTCAGCCGCCGATGTTCACTTTTTATTCATTCACGTCCTATTGCGTCACTTGTGAAATCCAAAGATGCTTAGTTAACGATCTAATAACTACTGCCTTCCTCCGACGAGTTTAGCGCTGGGACCTGAGGTATTCTTGCCATCGGTGCGGGGGGGGGGGGGTTGCAGGTAGATTCTTCTGTTGCTACAGACAAGCCAAGCCGAGCGGAGTGGGAAGTATTAATCGTCCAAAAATATGCAGTCTTCAGTTTGTAGTAGTGTGTGAATATTTCATATACATATTGTTTACCTAGGCCTATATTTATGGTTTTGTTATTAATATATTCAATATTATGTTGTTGAAATTTTTGCTCAAACATCTCCCTGATGTTAGCTATGTTAATATTATAAGAATTACTCATATTAAATATTTCATCGTTACAAGTCATTTTTAAGGAAACATGCTGTAGAAAAGTTTTTGGTTTCATTCTATTGGAATTTTAGAATATGTGTGATTGGTATCGTGAAAAACAGATCCCTATAATGTCATGCGAAAATCATTTGTTGGTGATATCTTAAAATACAAATCAAGTAGTTTTACTTCTCAAGTGAGTTCAGCAGTAGAGTATATTTAAATTGATTACTTTACAAATTTAATTCAATTCTACTAATCACTAAATTTTATAGTATGATTCTTGTTTTCATTTATATTATTGTAGTTTTATTATGATTTTTATGTTCATTTATTTTATTGTATTTGTATTTCTGGTGGTATGATGGCCTTAACTTCACCAGAATAAATAAATAATAGACTAAATAAATAAATAAAATATTCTACAATACTTTCCCTCTCTGAACACGTAAGTACGAATGGTTGTATCTCTAACTCGCCAAAAATACGTTAGAAAACTAATAGGCATACTGCTCTCGTAAATTGGGCGAATGTTTTCAGTATGATTGTACTTCCTTCCAGACTGCCGCTGTCACTGTCCCCTTCCACTCCAGTGCCGCGCTAGACTAGTCGGAACCGCATTCCTCTCAGCACTAAACTCCTCAGAGGATGACAGTTGTGGCCCGTTGAATTCCTCTTCTGCATCTCGACAATCCACTTACTTTAAAGATCCACTAACTAATGGAGGAATACATTATATATATATATATATATATATATATATGTTTTCTTGCAACTCAACATAAGTCTAAATAAAATAATATGATGATTTATAAAATTAATTTCTGTTTTTCTACTTCAGCTTTTATGAGAGTTGGCGGCAACAAGAAAGGAATCTTCACCAGAGAGAGACAGCCAAAGGCTTCTGCACATCTGTTGAGGAAACGCTATTGGGCCGTGGCTCAAGATCTGGATAATGCGACGCTCCCAAGCGATTTGGACGAGTACATTTTAGGAAAGTCGAGGATTGCCTTGAGGAATGAATTGTAAAATGCTATTGTTGACACATTCTGCTATCATTGGAAGCAGTGCTGTAGTTGGAAACAAATTTTAGGGGGTACTGTTGAAATCTCCTTGGTCAGACTAGACTCTGTATGGACTCGTACTTCACTTCTTTTCCAAAGTTACTTCGTCATGCATCCGCCTCTGCAGACCTCCTTCCAGATCGCAGCCACAATTACATTAAACACCGACGATAGTGGCCCAACACTTTTTAGGAACAAAAGCCTAAGAACTCTTTTACTGGAAGAGTATTCCTATTCTTAGTGCATATATCGTTCATTACAGTAATGCTCATTCACATTCTTTAGTTGAAATTGGAATATAATCCATAACATGTAACTGGACTTAAGATTCATGAACGCACGAAAAGTAACAATATTTCCTTCCTCTAGCAAACTGCTAGCATTACGCCTGAGCGAGTTTCAAAATTAGCGAATCAGTGCAGAAGAATTCTTGAGGCACCACATCATAAAATTAGTGTTACGCGAAGACATCTCTGCAAGTTTTCAAATTAGCGAATCAGTGTAGAAGATTTCTTGAGGCGCCATGCCATAAAGTTAGTGTTGATTACTTATACAAATATCACGGCGTTATGCAAGCTTGAAACTAACAAGTCAGAACTACTGAAGTGCCTTTCTATAAAACAACGAATGGACAACCGTTTAAGCAAAGGATATGAGATGCCAGCTGCTACTTTTATGCCAGATATCAAAATCAAAATGTTTTACAAATAGCTAACATCCTCCATTTCAGAATATATTGAAGAATATTTAAACATAGCTAATATATTTCGAGTCTATTTTTTTTCCGGTACGGTAACAGCGAGTTTTTATTTTAGACAGTACGGCACCGGCCCGTACCGACCCAATTACAACACTGATTGTAAGAGAATACTGTATTTAATTAAGTTGATACGTTACTATAGGAGTATATTGTGATAATTTTATATCTGCGTAATACTTTTAAAAGTTAGGGGAGAGTTGGGTAGTATCGGACATCGGGTAATATCGGACAGTGAGTTCCTTTCATCTACCACCAGATGATAGTACCTGAATGACATGGTTACGTTTCTGTGATGTCGCATACAGAAACGTAACCATGTTATTCAGGTACTACCATCTGGTGGTAGATGAAAGAAACGCACTGTCCGATATTACCCGATGTCCGATACTACCCAACTCTCCCCTAGTTAAACAACACGAAACTTCCTTAAATTTCAGTGTACCAAAATGAAAATACATCTGTATTCATAAAGTAATGGCATTAATTAAAATGTTAAAAATATTCTCCAGTTATTCAATTACAACCTTACCTATAGCCTACAGATAGTATTTAGAAAGTTGTATGTCGAATGAAAAATGACAAGAATCTCTTTTTCGCTTAAATTAGGAGAAATTATTTTTCAATTTAAACAAATTCTTTCTACATCTCGCTGGGTACAGTACAAACGCAGAAACAAAATATGGGCCACCTGAATTTTCAAAGTTCCAGTTCAAACATACTGCGCATGCTCAGTGCTTACCTCAATTTTCCAGTTCATACTGCGCATGCTCAGTGCTTACCTGAATTTTCCAGTTCAAACATACTGCGCATGCTCAGTGCTTACCTCAATTTTCCAGTTCAAACATACTGCGCATGCTCAGTGCTTACCTGAATTTTCCAGTTCAAACATACTGCGCATGCTCAGTGCTTACCTGAATTTTCCAGTTCAAACATACTGCGCATGCTCAGTGCTTCCTCAACATACGCAGTATGTTATAACGAGAAATTGAAACTGTGAATTATGAGTATTGGGAAGTCTTATGATAAGATACTCGATGTGCCGGTGGTCTGAGATCGAGTATTTAGGTTATGATTGGAATATAAATACACTAGACGAAATGACATAACTAGAGGTTGAGGCGCGCAGAATTTTCGCATTACTATCCTAATTCTGGGTTTTCTGTTTTAAAAGTGGACACGTCCACTTTAAAAAACGGACAGAAATCAATCTCAGTTTCAAAAGTGAACAATGTAATGTTTCTTAATTTCCCGTAAACTTAATTTTTCAAACAAAATTTCAATTTTTCTCAGAAGTGGTTGGATCAATCTGCATGACACTTTACACACACATTATTCAATCAAGGCTGAATTCTGTCAACTAAAATTATTTAAATATTTTAATTATTTCATAGAGGTCTATACCAATAATCACTGCAAAATATGAAGAAAATTACATTAATTTTTCAAATTTCCAAAAAAAATCACATACAATTTCCAATTTTTATCCAATAATAGGTGCGTAATTTCCAAACCAACATAGAAAAATTATTATAGTTCCCAAAATTAAATTATGCCTTTGTTCTATGTCAAAAAAACATTTCAATCACTCCACTAGTTTCCGAAAAAAATTGGCATTTATATCTCATTATTTCCAGTTTATTTTCTGCAATGATTGTTTTTACATATTTTATTAAAATTTTTATATGTTTACTAAAATGTTGAAACTTAGAGGGAATGTTCATCAGAGTAAATTAGTATCTGTTTTATTGTATTAGAGTACTTCATTTCTTCTAATCCTTATATACTTTCTTCTGGTTTTATCACCTCCCTACCATTTGCTTCTCTGTTTGCCAACATTTCAAACTGCAAATTCTTTACGGTACTATAAAACATGCTTTGGGATCGTCATTTGTTTACAGCACAGACAGTCAACTAAAAATGGCGGCTCCGTTCAAACATTTTGGTGAAGCTAACATTAGTGAAATAGAATTTTAGTAAGTCAATTAATATTTTATTGTATTAGAGTACTTTATTTCTTCTACTCTTCATATACTTTCTTCTAATCGTCTAATAGTCAATTACATCCCACTCGAGTTTTGATTTTATCTAGATAAATCAAAAACTTTAGTGAGATTATTGTTGAAAATTTAATAAAATTAAGATTGGAAACAGCGAAAATCACTACTTCGTTTAGTACTACTGATATGGTTACAGACAATATCCGACTGAGCAACCGGTCGACATTAGTACAAAATAAATCCAACAGATGGGACTAATGCACAACAATAATCCGTCGCATGTAAACAAGAACCGACATCGGTGAATCCTGAGTGTGTATTTGATAAGTACACCTGAAATCATATAGCTGTTCATATACTCGCTACAATGGATTACAAGAATACGCACACTTAGGCGTATTCGTTCCTGGAAGTCTCAACCTTGGTGAATGGTCACTGACCCTGTACAATAAAAAAATTGCAGACTGGCTAATGACCTAAGAAATTATACTGCCATAAGCAGCCATGGTTTAGGCAGCGGTAATTGGTGCGAATAAAAACTGAAGAGCTGAAACAGCTTCGAGGGAAAGAACGATTGTGCGATCGCATGTGCGAGAAAACTGTAACATGTTGAGTTGAATTAAAATATTCACTTTATTTAGAGTGGGGCCAGCAGAAATTTATCGTAAACTGAAAAGTTTACGTTGTCAAGTCCTGCAGATAGAGAACATAGTTCTTTATGCACTATGTAAGTGGTAATTGTTTTCATCTTTAAAAAACAATGTGAAAATGTACAGTTTACATGGAGAATAAAATGCATATTATTATTATTATTATTATTATTATTATTATTATTATTATCATTATTATCATTATTATCATTATTATTATTATTATTATTAGTCATTCAAAGTTTTCCGCCAAAGTACAGGCCTTTTACTGCAAACCCAGCATTCTCCAATCATTCCTATTTTTTTGCCTTCCTCTTTGTCTCCGCATATGAATCCCGGATATTTTCCCGAATCTATTTTCCCAAATACCCATTCTCTGGAAAGACTCCCTCTCGAACCCAATTTCTCTAATGACTTTGCCCGAAATCAAATTTTCCAAAACAAAAATATATCCCGAAAATGTATCAAAAGTTAATGATATTTTTACTGCTGTTAATATTGGAATGCTATGTTTAAAATAGGACGTGTCTAGTTTTCATGGAGAATAAAATGCACATTATTATTATTATTATTATTATTATTATTATTATTATTATTATTATTATTATGTCATTCACAGTTTTCCGCCAAAGTACAGGTCTTTTACTGCAAATCCAGCATTCTCCAATCATTCCTATTTTTTTGCCTTCCTCTTTGTCTCCGCATATGATTTCCGGATATTTTCCCGAATCTATTTTCCCAAATACCCATTCTCTCGAAAGACTCCCTCTCGAACCCAATTTCTCTAATGACTTTGCCCGAAATCAAATTTCCCAAAACAAAAAAAAACATCCCGAAAATGTATCAAAAGTTAATGATATTTTTACTGCTGTTAATATTGGAATGCTATTTTTAAAATAGGACGTCAACAACGAGAAATTGTATCCGATATGTCTCTTGTAATATAATCTTATGTTCATACCCGATTTTCGGTCTCTCCACCTTCATCAAAACTATCAAATAGAATGTAGTTATTTTCTTGAAAGGTTTTTTTTAATCTCTCTGGAATCTCTTGAATTTGCAATATTGCATTAACTGGTACATATTATATTTTCGTCTTTGTCGTCATATACGAGTAGCTTTCTTCAAATTTTCACGTTCCGGTAACAGTTTCAAAATACGCGAAGAAAATTCATGTAATTCATTTCTCAAAATTTGTCCAGGGTTAGTTCAGGATGTCCGTCTGCAATACGTTTCAGGTTTGCTTTTACAATTTCAGTATCAGTCTCTTCTCTGTGAGAATGCAGAGAATCCACGTCGCCTTAACAAGTCGTACCCTACTTACCGTAATGGTTCTTTCAGTACACTCCCTCTGTCTCAGTTTCTTGCAATCTCAGTGAGTTTCTCCTTCTGTTCCATTTCTACTTTCATTTAATAATATCTTACTGCCTCTTTTTCCGTAGTATATAATTTTCAATCTGTTGTTCATTTCAACTTTTAGTACTGTGTCATATTTAAGTTTTTATTTGATGATTTTGAAATGTTGATTTCGTGAAATGCGTGGAAACATTAAGATATTTTTTGTATTATGCTGCTATTGAAACTTATATATTTTTAAACAAATGATACAAAGTAGATTCAGGATAATCGATTCGGGAAAATCTCCATTCGAAAAACTTGATTCGGGAATATGGGTTCGGAATAACCGATTCGGGAAAATGTCCATTCTGCAAAATAGGCCTTTGGAATTTTTGGCAGAAGATGCTCCTTTTCCTATTAAACGCTTCCTTTGCGATTGCTATCCTCCTTTTGATTTCCTGGTATCAGCTCATGTTAGTGCTTATAGAACACCCCAAGTATATTATTATTATTATTATTAGTATTATTATTATTATTATTATTATTATTATTATCATCATCATTATCATTAAAGAGAAGGATTTCATTAAATCATCAGCCCTCCATTGAGGGTGACCACAAGGATCCTGAATACAGAACAGTTATGTTTTTTTTTAAATCGATTAATTAAAAAAAAATACTAAATTTTGGATTTGGTATTTGCTTGATGCCAAAATATCATATTGACAAAATTATCTTTCTTGAAAATATAAATGATATTGGATGACATGTAAAGAGTCCGTAAGAATTTGTAACAAGATGTTTTGTATTTGAAAGACTTCGAATTTTAATTTCACTAATAGTTGGTAGGTAGACTGTGGAAGGGAACCTCTTGCTCCAAATAACATACCTTTGACGACCCACTGATTAACAGGTATGTTATATTGAGAGGAAAGGAAAGGTAGGCATGGTTCATATATTTCTTGTTTTTCCTTGTTGACCTCGTCCGCTTGTGAGAGGTTGGATCTAATACCATGACCTTATCCTTAACCCTGTCCAGGGCTATAATTTCCGCACGCCTATTGTATCTATTATTACTATCACTGCCACTATCACTATTATAGTATTATTAGCATCATCATATTCTTGACGAATAACACCCTAAGGCCAGTGTTTTGCAGGTCTGTCCACAGAACTTCGGCCTCTTGGTGTGTAGTTATGAACAGTTTTGATGATTCTACTTGAGATAGTGTTTTCGGTTTATTTGATACTGACGGATGTATTCCAGAACTGACTTCGCTTGAGTTCCTGCAAACTATCACTGTTTCTTTTTAGATCTCATTTAGTAGGCTACATCCCACTGTTCTGTGCATTAATAGTATTTCAAAAGCTACTACATTCCGCATTTCACGAGAAGATCCGAGCAAGGAATGCGAGTTTACCCCCCACTCTCATAACCTATCCCCGACACGGAACCGGTTGGCCATTGATTGAACCTTGTTTGTCCCATCCGACCAATGACATCACCCCCATCCACCTGTTCCTTCAAGAACGCCGAGTTACTGGCTTACACGCTCCTCTTACCCCGCAAGGACCATACTCCCCTCGCAGGGAGCCTCTCGTGAAATTTGGACAGTATTTTGCTCCATAACATTTCTTTAATGTCTAGCATTTTACTCTCGATTACACAACTTTTAACACTATATCACATGGAATATGTATTATATATCTTTCTCGTATTAAATTTTACCGTACCTGGTTAACATGTTTCAGCCTGTTATGGGCCATCTTCAGAACTCGTTGGTGCTGATCTTGGCGCCTTTTGTTTGTGTTTCCTTTGGGGGTGTGTTTGTGTATTGTAATGTGGAGTCAAAGAGTGTGCGTGTGTTCTGAAATTTAGATGTGTGTTGAGAATTTCATTTGGATGTGTTTTTTGTGTCTATATTTTATTTATTTAATTTATTATTTATTTATTTATTTATTTTATTATATATATTCATTTATTTATTTAACCTGGTAGAGGTAAGGCCATCAGGCCTTCTCTTCCCCTCTATCCTCTATAGTATATTTCGTACTGTTCTAGTGTGTTTAGTTTCTGGCCACGCACACTAATCACACTAGAACAATACGAAATATACAGACACACAAAAACACATCTAAATGAAGTTCTCAACACATAACTCAATTTCAGAACACACACGCTCTTTGAATCCACATTACACTACACAAACATACCCCCACAGGAAACACAAACAAAAGGTGACAAGGCCAGCACCAACCAGTTCTGAAGATGGCCCATAACAGGCTGAAACATGTTAACCAGGTACGGTAAAATTTAACACGAGAAAGATATATAATACATACTGTATTCCGCCTAGCATTTGTCTAGTACACAAAATTTTCTTTACAGAGCCATGTAACTAACTCATATCTCCGGATATGGAATTAGTGAAAAATTTTACTGGGGTGTTTGCTTTTCTCTAAAAAGGCAACACATATTGCCAACATGACTGCTTTTATTTTGATTGGATACTAAGGAAAACCAGAATAAGTGAAGAACTATGGGCTTATTCTCTGGTTACTTTATTTTCTTTTGAAATTCATAAAGAACATCCTAAACAGTTAAGATAACATGACTACATGATCATGATTATTGTATTTCGAGTAAAGCGTAGGAAGCCATTTTTCCACTGTTTTCATAATCATAATACTAGATAAGTAAACCTTCAATGTATGAACTTCCTTCCTCAGTTGTTTTGTAAAATATGATTGTACGAAATTTGTGCAATTTGTAGTTGTATGTTTTTCCCTCCACATTCATGCTTGTCTTTATTATTCTGGGGTCAATCTAGTAGGTACGAAGGAGAGTCCAAAAGTAACCTTAATATTTGTTTTATTAATTGAATATGTACAGTAGTGACAAAAAACCGGACCGACCCTTGTAGCTGATTCCAGAGCCTTGTTCACTCCAGAGCACGACAGACTGGTAACTAAGACTTTCGTGGTTCGAATCCTGCCTGGGAAGGAAACTTTTTTTTTTGTTCCTTATTCAAATTTATTCCCAATACTTTTTGATTACAGCGATATTTTACTACTTAATTAACGTATTATTCCCAGAACATGAATTTTACCAGCAATTCAAAAATATTGGGAATAAATTTGAATAAGAAACAAAAAAATTTTCCTTCCCAGGCAGGATTCGAACCACGAAAGTCTTAGTTACCAGTCTATCGTGCTCTGAAGTGAACAAGGCTCTGAAATCAGCTACAAGGGTCAGTCCGGTTTTTTTGCCACTACTGTACAATAACACTACAAACACTTAATCAGTATTCAACATAGTCCCAACTACGCTCAAAGCAAGGGTTCCTGTTATACTATGTTGAAAAGTGAAGAAGTATTTGTAGTCTTATTGTACATATTCAATAAATAAAATAATTATTAAGGATACTTTTTGACTCACTCTCGTAGAATAATATAATATGTATCTTTATATTAAATCCTGAAGCACAGATTAAAACAATGATTAAATATATATTTACGAGGAGAACACGAAGTCGTCTTCAATTTCTTCAACTACAGAAGTTCTTAGATATATATATATATATATATATGCAATATATATATACAATGTATATATATATATATATATATATATATATATATATATATATATTATAGACTACATTGTTACATAAGAGGAAGAGTCAAAAAGTAACCTTAATAACTATTTTATTAATTGAATATCTATACTAATAATAAATCTGTAGCCGAAATTTTTCTGGTAATTTTCGGTTTTCCAAAAATAATTGATCCTAACATATATAATTAACCACCCTGAAACCGAAAATCGCTTTTTTGAAATTTTTGTTTGTATGTTTGTCTGTCTGTCTGTCTGTATGTTACCTTTTCACGCGATAATGGCTGAACGGATTTCGATGAAAATTGGAATATAAATTAAGTTCCTTGTAACTTAGATTTTAGACTATATGGCATTCAAAATACATTATTTAAAGGGGGGTTATAAGGGGGCCTGAATTAAATAAATCGAAATATCTCGCTTAATATTGATTTTCTTGAAAAATGTTGCATATCAAAAGTTTCTTTAAAACTAATTTCCGATAAGTTTCATTCCTTGAAAAATTTTGATAGGACTGATATTTAATGAGATAAATGAGTTTTAAAATTAAAATAACTGCCATCTAAGGCCGTGTAATGAATTAAAAAACAAATGACTTCGTCTATAAGGGGCCTTGGACAGCAACAATCGAAAGCTATGAAAGATAGCCTACAGATAATTTTTCTGTGTTTGTATGAAGTAATATCGAAAGCTAAATTACCGATTTGTATAATTAATTTTAATTCACCATTGGAAAGTGTAGTTTCTCTAGATGGACATAATGCTATAATGTTATTACAGTAACCTCTGAGTGAATCGAGGACAGGTAAGATTAAAAGAGCTTCTTATGCACAGAAAACTTGATAGGCTATTCTGTACATTCGTTTCCTGTATTTCCTAAAATAATTTTTATGACCAAATGAGTGGTCTCTGGATCAAAATGATCGCATTTTAATTATGCAAATACAATTTAAATTAAGTAACATAATAAACGATTTATCCTTATATCAAACACGAATGTTCCCTGGATCAAACGTCCTATTTTAATTATGTAATTACTTTATATTTATTTCTAACGGGTGCAGCGGAACGCACGGGCACGGCTAATGTACAATAAGACTACAAACACTTCATAACTTTTCAACATATTATAACAGGAACACTTGCATTGAACGTAGTGGGGACTATGTTGAAAAGCGATGAAGTGTTTGTAGTCTTATTGTACATATTCAATTAATAAAACAATTATTAAGATTACTTTTTGACTCTCCCTCGAATATGTATATAGAGACAAAATAATGTTCTTTTCTAGATTTGCCTGTGGCTCTCTCTGAGTTTGTAAGATTTAATATCATAACAGGAACTTCAAGTTCCTTGTACATCTTGGGTGTCCTGCCTCCTCATCGTTAGCCTTCAGTTCTCTTCCTGTTCTATGAATCTTTCAAACCAAACCACCTCATCCAACCTTACGCCGACATCATATACCGTGTTCGTCGAATTCTAAGTCACAAATTTAATATTTATTTAACAAACAACTAGTTAGTGGTAGGAATGGGTGAAAGCCGGTGAATGTTCTGTATTCCCCGAACTGCTATTGTTTCCCGTCCGACATAGTTCTATACTTACACATGAAGTACATGAACATTCGTCTGTCTCGAACAGTGTCTTCGATCTACACATGCGTCTCCTTGCAGTGTGTTATATTGCCTAAAAATGAGTAAAGGCTGGTTCACAATAAACCGGAAACGAGAATCGGAACGAAAACGAAAAAGGTAAAATTGTTAAAATGTGTACATTTAAATGTGAGCATTCACAATTAACGAAAACCTTACCGGAGCCCGGGATCGGGAAAGGAGGGTTGGCCAAGTTTCAACTTTGGCGTTCACGTTTCCGATCACAGCCCACTAGATTCATTCTATTGTCATCTAAAAGCTATTTTGTCGTCGTATATTTTGTAGCAAGAAGACCGTGACATAACCTATGCATTATTTTGTTCTGTGCTTGCATCATGGAGCAAGTTTTATTTGATGAGATTCTAATATTGAGTGCTGAGGAAAATTCTCACGTTTACGATAAGCGGCGCGCCTCGTATAAAGATGAGAAAATGAAGGAGAATACGTGGCTCTCAATAGCTGCATCTTTGAACACGATCGTAAGTGAATCATATTTTATTACTGTATTGGTTGCATTACACACTACATATTCATGCTTCAATTCAATAACTACTGTTGTGTTCATTTTTATTCTATTGCAAATGTTTCTTCTCTAATTATTTTACGTTATGGTAGACTTAAAATAGGTTGTGATAATAAAGATGCATGGGCATATTTAAGTATCGTACCTAATGAAATGTTTCAGTTGAAATTTCGAAGTTGGTTAACCTGTGTTTATGTTGGCTGCCTTGTACTAATGAGAGAACGCCATTGGTCAATTATACACAAATAACATCAGAAGCGTAATATCGACTTTACATATCGTTATTGACATACATATCGACATGCATAGTCGTCTACGTTCTCGGTTTATTGTGAATCAAAAATTTTCGTATTCACGTCCTCTGCTTCTCGTTTTCATTCTGGTTCTCGTTCCCGGTTTATTGTGAACCAGCCTTAAAGGATAACGAAAGAAGAACTTTTGCATGTTAATTCAAATTTCATCAAAAGATGTCGGGAATGTCTGAATGTTAATGGACACCACTCTCAGCAACTACTGTAACACAGGTTAGTGAAATAAAATTATGATTGTGTGCACGCCATTAATCAATTAAAGTTACATGAGTGTAATATGCCAGAGATTACTGATCTAAAACGCCGCGTTTTACCTCGCGCTCTACAGGCTTGCTCCCGTTCACGTTCTTCGGATCAAACGTGACGCGACAGCACTATACTGGGTGTTCATTTCAAAGTGTGTCATGACGTCACTGTTGTGAGTCAGCGATTTGAAGCGAGTTTCAGCTTTTATGTCAGAGAAGTTGCCTATTAATCAAGGCGTTCAATCTGAACTTGAGAACGTGTACGGTATAACTTGAATGTCGTAGCTAAAGATGGCGGTCTGTAAAGTATGTGTGCTACCATAACCTCTTTCGAACTGTGTTTTGCGCGGGCAAGACGTACGCAGGGTATTTGTTATCATCGATTGCGTACGGCAACATTCCACAACACAAATCAAATGCTCCGTGCCATGTTGACCGTCGAAGTTAATGTCAACAAATACGTAAGTAATCGTCTTAACCCTCTCCCCATATCCCGACAGTAAGAAAAAAAACTCACTTCAGTACGTGTTTTCAAACAGTTCACATTCTTGCCACTATTGGCGTTACCGTACGTATCGGTAAGTAATCTTCAGAATGAACGCCGTACTTGCTAGGCAACTTCTCTCGCATTTAGGTAATACGCCTCTGCGGAAGTGTAGGAAGATTGAATTCTCTAGGCTCATCGGATAGCCATATGACGACATACAGCGAGCCATGATACATTTTGAACTGAACACCCAGTAGATGCAAGACAATACATCTTGCGAACTGAATCGAAGCCTTCTCTTAAAAGACTATCGGACAACAATGAGGAAAGTTCTAAAGAAATGCTTTCACACACAATCTGGACAACTTTTCTCCCAGCCGTGTTTCTGTGGAGCAATACTCAAGAATTACTTAGAATTTCAGAATTTTGTTTTTCTGTACCTGAGCATAATGCCAACGTTGAAAGTGTGTTTTCTTTTATGAATGCTCAGTGGACAAAAAAAAGGAACATATTATAACTTAAGTCAGTAAATGAATTCTACAGATACAGTATAATATGAGAAATGTAAATTGCAGTGAATTTTACTAGATCATTCAGAAACAAAGTTTCCCTCTATTGTTTACAGTTCTGAGGAGTATGATTGGTACTGTGGTGGAGATACACAGATAAGAATAATAGTCGCCGCTAAAATAAATTATAATACTCTAATCCTCATCCCTAATAATTTTTTATTTTTATTATTTAATTATTTAAATATGCAGAATACAGAATATAATTACAACAACAGAAATAGAAATAAAATAATACAATCAATATAAAAAGAAGATACAGTAATATTAACAAAATTTGAGGACCGAATGAGCAGCGCTCTTGTTCGGTCGCAGTTCATATATATTATTAATATAAGAGGAATATAGAAAATAAAATAAAATAGGAACTGAAATTAAAATTACAGCTACAGTTAAATTATATAATATAATATATTAATATAAGAGGATATAAATAAAATAATATAGGAACTAAAATTAAAATTACGGCTACAATGAAATTATATGATATAATATTAACATAGAGAAGAATAATATCGTTCGTGAATAAAGTAGGACAATTTATGAAAAAAAAATATGAATATATAAAAACTATATATAAGAAGGTGATATATAAAATAAAGTGTATTACTGAAGTGTCCAACCCTGTTCATGTTAAGTGATACTGATGTAGTTTCTATAGTAATTAAATTATATTTAGTGTCCATATTAAATACAGTAAAAGTTTCTTAGAAATTCATACGTTTTCTGTTATCGATCGAATTAACATGTCGATCATGTCCTGTGTTTCTTTATTATGGCAGTCCTATTTTAACAGGTTGTAATATTCCTTTCTTTCTCAGTATCAGAAAGGCCTGCTGGCGAGAACTTTGAAAGTGGAATTTCACTTATTCGTAAAAATCATTGAAGATAATTCGTCAGTGAAATCAATAAAACCTTTTGTGGTTTAAGTAACATAGTTTTCCGTAACGCACTAAACACAGAAGCCGTTATTCGAAAATACTTTCGACAGCACTAGGAGGTGGCGAGAGTTGAAAATTACCTGTTTACCGACTATTTCCTGGAAAGGTTTCAAAATACTATTGCTCAAACGAAATGTGTTAACACCCACGAATAAATACGGCAGATGTATATTCCTTGTTTTCCAGGCAGAGATAGGCTACATTTAGCTGGTTTTGTCAATTTATCCTTCACAGTTTTGGTGTTGGGGAAAACCGCACCATATATAAATCTTCCTTAACACACCCAACCTACAAAAAATGAAACAGTAGTTGGCATCTACAGTGCGGTAATACTATTCGGAAATACTTTTCATTGACTATAGAAATCACATCCACTACAACTGGAGATCGTATTATAATATTCTTTCCATCTAAGGAACAGATGCAGTTTCCTATATTTCGTCAGATTGTTGTATAATGTTATGCTAATTTCTTCCATTTATCAATATTGGTTGGAAGCTAGAAAAAAATGAAACAGTAGTTGGCATCTACAGTGCGGTAATACTATTCGGAAATACTTTTCATTGACTATAGAAATCACATCCACTACAACTGGAGATCGTATTATAATATTCTTTCCATCTAAGGAACAGATGCAGTTTCCTATATTTCGTCAGATTGTTGTATAATGTTATGCTAATTTCTTCCATTTATCAATATTGGTTGGAAGCTAGAAAAAACCAACAAAATTAGTGAACAATTAATATTTGAGGAGAAAAATTCATTTGGTACGCAGAATCAAGGACCCTAGTTCGATCCCCGGCGCCGGAGCGAATTTTTCTCCTCAAATATTAATTGTTACCATAACAGATATTATTCTGTACGACTAAAATAATAATAATAAATAAATAAAATTAAAAAAATCTTTAGTGAAATTAATGAAACTAGTCGAGTTGATTAAAATGCTTAATCATGTAATATAATGCGGTTAATCCTCATTACTGTGTTATAATATTAACATAGTAAAGCAGTGTTGCCATACCTACTGATTAAGCAGGAGATTTCCTGTTTTTCCATTGAATCTACAGCTCTACTTCTTTCTTTGTCTAAAGTCCGAATTTCTCCTTCGTTTTTGGCATACTGCAGTCACTTAGTTCTATGCTCGGATTTTCAATTTATTACATATTATATTATGTCACCATGTCTTACTTTTCCATCTTATACACAAGTCAAACAATGTTTTCATTTGTCCCAAACGAGCTAGAAGTAAGGATATTCTTCTAGCTAGTTGTGTCTCCCTGCTCATAACGCGTCCCCAAAATGATGCTTAAAGAGCAAGAACACGTGCAACAGTGAGAGAGTAAAGTGTAGGTAATGGTGCTTGTGTGTTACATATCGTGCACAGTGATCTTTTAAAATGAATGAAAGTGTCCCAGCAAGAAAGAAGAGTAAATACTTCTTCGCATAATTATAAATCAGAGTGGGAAAATTATGAACAGTTTAAATGGTAGTTAAATGGTAGTTTCGTCTGTTATAATCGCAGCTAATGCAGTACTGTCTTTAATATCATCTTTAAAATAAATCTTGTTCTATCTAAAATCGTTTGTCAATATACAAAAAAACTCCTGATTAATACATTTTAATGCGAAACATTGTCAATGAGACATTACTGTGTAAAAACAAAATTGCATGACTTATTTACATACGCTGAGTAAAGATGAAGTAGTAATATTTAGCAAAATTGTTCAATTTCATTGGTTAGGGATGTGCTATATATTAATAAAACAGTATCATCTTTCTTACAGTATACACTGTTTTGTAATTAATATTATAATAAGAAGAGAAAATTCATGTTTAATTAATCTACTGTAATCTCCTGTTTTTTTCGATGGTTTTCTCCTGATTTTCGTGAGTAGGTCGTGGCAACACTGTAGTAAAGACGTTATTGGTAATCAGTGATCGGTCATTTTCTTCAATTTTCAAATATCTTACATTAGCAATGAAGCTTTAAGATGTGGAAGAAATCAAAATTTTACAAGATTACAATTACAATTAAAATTTTTACAATATTTTACAATTTTTACAATTTTACAATTTTGCAATTTTCTACAATTTCTTACCATTTTTTACAATATTTTGGTGAGATGTAGTGAGATGAGGTGAGGCCCCAGGATTCACCAAAAGATTACTTGACATTTGCCTTATTGTTGAGGAAAACCTCGGAAAAAACTCAACCAGGTAATCATGTCAAAGAGGGTGAAATGAAGTGAGGCCGAGGACTCGCCATAGACCATCCAGCATCAGTCCCATGGCTGTCTTCGGACAGTTCACTGAACAAGGTAAACAGATTTTTTCAGCCTACCCTGTATTTACATCTTAGCTTCGCCACTGGTAATTTATCCACCAGAAATTTTATTTGGCTTCGCCGGATTTTCAACCTGGTAACTGACATGAGAATCTTCGATTACCAGTGGCCATGATCTACCCTCTTCACAGATTGGTGGGACAGAGGTGGCAGGTTTCATTGTAATTAACAGTAGGCCTCTTAGTCCCGTTCGCATACTGACACAGAAGCGCTAATCGCCGGGCAGATTCTGAGTAGGCTCGTAGCCCACAGCCTGAGAACGTAATTACCTCATCTATGCCTTAATTTCGTAACCGCATGTGAAGAAACACTTTCTTCATTCTCAATAGCTGTACAGTACGTCTTTCAGGAACTCGCTCCTTAAATTGAGTTAGAGTGAGCGACCTACACGTAATAAATGGAAAACCCCGCCAGCCAGCAAAAGCCACATGCAATGTAAAAGCCTCATTCACGAAACATAGCTTTAATCCACAACGACTCACGAGAAAGTTCCTATATTTTCACTTTCCTGTAAGTACAGTGCTCGCAAGTCATTCCTGTTCTGGTGGTTCTTTATGTCTGCCTACTTCATAGGAGTGTCAGCTTAATAATGATCATTATTATTGTCAATTTCCTCTGCTGTGACTCATTATCACCCCCATCATAATCATAAACTACATCTGTGTCACTATAGTCTAGTGTGAATCCTGACCTCCTCAATAATTAATTGTCGCACCTTTTTATATCTTCTATCAGATTGTCCAATTTTTATACCTCATAGTTCCCAAAACCTCGACTCCTCTCCATCTTAATATGCGATGTCCGCGCCCTCTTCCTCATCCAGGGTTACCAAATAATATATTCTGTGTCGATTCAGTTTCACCCACACGAGCTATGAACTAGCTACATACGGGCTATTCCATATGAAATAGATCAGTAAAAAACCTAGCATTTTTTTATACTCTAATTTTTTCCCTATTTACACAAGATGCTGAGGAGAGTGCATTTTCAAAAATATACTATCGAAAGTCAAACGGTTTTCGTATTATTGAGCGACAAATTTAGCGTATTTTATAAAAACAAGCCTCTTTCAGAGCTCAGAACTCTGGAACCATTTACTGCAGAACATTGAACGAGAGCTCATTTTGAAGCTGACATTTGGTAGGTTATGTTAAGAAGTAATTCTTATTTTTATTGTATACAGAGAGACAGATAATCTGATTTTACTTACTTTTAGGCTTTTTGCCAATTTGTAAAAATGTAAAAAAAAAATTGAGAAAAAACCTTGCATTATTAAGAGGGATTCGGCATTGTTTGCTTAGTGTCACGGCAATAAGGTTCGGGGTTATTAAATAAATTATATTCACACGCCTAGACTTGAAAGGCGCAACACAGCAAGCACTGGCCGAGAGATGAAGATAAGCGATCGTTGGGCGTCATTTTACTCCTGTGTTTATGAAAACCTGTGATAAAGATAGCCCAGCTATGCGCTACTAGTCGAAACATCACGTGTTTATGTCTCCTGGCCTTGCTTGCCTAGGCTAGCTCCCGCCTTACAGTCAGCTGGTTAACTCACGCGCGTACTATTTATTTTCTTTATTTGATTTTCAATAATTTCTTATCAACGGTGCACCAGTAAAAAATACGTTTTTATTTGTACTTTCAATGCGGAATCTAACCATATATTTTAAAACTATTTTTTCGTGAGCAAAGGTGTCTTAATTAAGAAAAATCTAAATTTCTCCATTTCCATAAAAAGTAAGAAAAACTGTTTACATGTCAATATAAGGTTTAACTTTTCAGCATAAAAATAAACCATGATTTTTATCATTGGGTGAAAGGGTTTCGGAGCCACAACAGTTTAAAGTTGCTAATTTTATGAAAATACGATAAATTAAAATATTTTTAATTTAAACACTATGAAGTTCTGATGCCTCAAACTTTGCACAGAGCATTATATCACAGTTCTCTACGTAGAAAAAAGTTTTATTGTATTTAGAAATTGTAAGGTCAATTTTCCCTATATTTCGGTCGATTCGAAATGGAATAGCCTGTACCTTACCCGTCTTAAACTGGTTGCTTTTATCATACTGATTAGTTTAATACATAAATCCGCAGCATTTTTGTTTGTCATCACCAGAGCTAGGAACTTCGTACCGATCGCAGGGTGATTCACAAGGAAAGGTAAAAAATTTAGGATACGATATCTTAGGCCATTTTGAGTGAAAAAGTTCATATGAATATAGGTCGGTTTTCGTACGATGGCGGAGCTAGATGCATTTTCTTGTTAAAACGTCTCGCTCCAACGTGAATCAGACGTTACCATATGCTGCTGTTGTGAGATGTGATCAAGATCACGGATCGCAATGAATGACGTAACATATGAATCTGTATTGTGAGCGATGAGGATAAGATAAGTTCATTCACCTCACAAACCGGGTGATAGGGCATTACAAATGTCCAATCACCTGCCCTTGTCTGATGTAATGACACAGAACCCGCACGTAACACAAATACAGTATCACTTATCAGTTCACAGCAGTTCAGTAAGCTACCTACAGTACAGTAGTTATACAGGTACAGTTATCGAAAGTGTTAAGTTCTGTTTTGAAGATGCCTTATAAATTTTCGACTGCAGAATACGCCGATATTGTGTATGTTTATAGTATGTGCGATGGAAGTTCCTTGCGTGCCGTCGCTGAATATAAACGATGCTTTCCGAACAGAAGAGTACCATATCAAAGAATGTCTATGGGGTTGGATGAAAGACTTGGTTGGAAACGAGAGAGGCACTAATCGACCGTATTTTGGATGCTGCATGCCGCATAAAGAACAGCCACGAGCAACTCTCCCGAGCAATGAGCGCGATTCACGCCCGAGCGCAACAGTGCATTGAAGCAGAAGCAGGTACCTTTAAAAATGTGCGAAAACATCGATCCCGATTCTAGAATATTAGGTATGTATGTGTACGTGAATATAACTTTAAATTTGTCAGTTATCTATCTCTAAATGCGAGTTAGTACAATGGAATCCCAGAAGTTTTTGTGAAATCAAAGAGCCATATCTCCGTAACCGTTCGAAAACGGACCCATATTCATATGAACTTTTTGACTCAGAATGACTTCAGAATTCACATTCTAAATTTTTTACCTTTCCTTGTGAATCACCCTCTGTTGATACAAGATTTTTTTGTTTTTAGAATGAAAATGAAGTGTTTTACTTTAAACTATATAAATTAGAAATGTAAACGGATATTAACCGCTAAAGTAAAAAGTTAGCAGCTTTCACTTGTTCAACAAATTTCAGTTGTGGTCAATACTCTCAAGTGGAAAAGTAATCTCTACACTTTATTACGAATGAAGGCGAAGAACTTTTAATGCTCAAGACTACAGAGGAACCGCCGTGGGGCAAGTTGGTTCAGACTGTCTGACTGGAGATTCAAGGCCGCAGGTTCAAGTGTCAGTGATGACACAAGGAAAGTTTTCCTCGAGATCAATAACCCAGTACCACGACTTCGAAGGAAACAAGATTTCATGACGTAATTTCACCGAAAAGAAATTATGTCGCTAAGATTCTTTCAATGCAGCACTACCGAAGCTGCGGATCGTTCAACATTAGCTGCATGTTAGTCTGCTCTAATCAGTTGAGTCGGTTTGAAGGGTTCAGAACCATAGTGGGCCAAACACCATTTACTAAAACCGTAGAAAACAAGGGTTAAAATGAAGTTATTACCATAATTCAATGGAAACATATAGCAAGTAATATAAAGTATACACATTAAAACTAAATGATATGTCAATCTTCATTGAACTATGGTATTCACTTAACTTTAACTCTTGCTTTCTCCGTTTTTAATAAATGGCGCTTGGCCCAATATGGCTCTGAACCCTTCATTTGTCTCCTAAGATCGCTCATCCATTAGTAGAGACAAACCCAACATCGAACAAAACATTCCTTCGACGAGCAAGGAAAAAAACTGTTCGACGAAGACGTTTGCATTATTTTAAACTGGAACTCACCTATAGGCCTAGATCAAAACATTGTTTTAGATCAAGAGTTTTGTTTCTCGAACATCAAATTACTGCCTTACCAAGAGGGACTGTAAAATGTTCGACGGAAATGTTTGAAGAACAAACCGATCTGCGCCTGAGAAATTTAATGAAATACACACTAAGCCACTATACGCTAGTGAAAGACTGTTCCAGAGTTGCGCTCAGGCGTGAGTTCGATTCCCTCTTGAGCTGATTACTTGTTTGGGTTTTTTCAGAGGTTTTTCCCCAAGCGTCAGATAATCGATGGCGAATTCTCGGCCTCATCTCGACAAATGCCAAGTCGCTATCACCAATTCCATCGACGCTAAATAATCTGATAATTGATACAGCGTCGTTAAATAACCAACTACGATATAAAAAATATCCATTACTTTTAACGTATAGTCCTGCAGTCCATCACAATTTACAACGGCCATTCTTTCAGTGTATTTTCATAAAGGTAAATTTGTCATTTATTTTAATTACAGAAGCATGACCGAGGAGACTAAACTGGATTGTGATGTACTAATTTATTATGTACAGCAGCATCCTGTTACCTAAGATCTACAAAAAAAAAAAACTACCACAATAGAGACATCTGTACCAGGGAATGAAATAAACTTCGAAAGGAATTCAATATACCTTGTAAAATAAGATGTTTTATTTAAACAGTAGAAACAATTGAGGACCTGGATACAATAACAGCGTAAGTCTACTCATGCCGTTATTGCATAAGCATCGTTTTCAAAATCCTTAAACCTTCTGCTCTCTGATAAACTTCTTCTTAATTCCGTATGCAGCTCCTATAGATCAGGAGCTTACAGAAATGGTTGCCATGTGCTACGCTCTTATTGCACGGAACAAAATCGATACCTCGGCTACAGCGTGAATAGGACAAAATGGCGCCTACTAGTGAGACATGTGCGAGAACAGTGTATAAAAGAGATGAGGGAAATAAAAACGTTAAACTGAATCACAAACATGTTAATTAATTCAAAGTATCATCCAAACCTGTTTTTCCTATCACAGTGCATTCATGTTCATCCGATAAATTAGTCAAAACTTTTATTTAAATAATATTTGTGCATTCCATGCAATAACAGCGTATGTTAAGAAAATTTAATTATTTACATCCTTGAAATCATGAAAGATATTCAAGTATGCACTTTAGAAATGCTTTACGTGATTGTTAACAACAATATGTGTAACATTTAAAGTCACACTAGTGTTTATTGTTCAGTTATTCGAATTTAAAACTTTGTCTTTCAATTTCTCATAATGACTTAAGTCTACTTATGCTGTTATTGTATCTAGGTCCTCAACTGAAAGAAGAAAGAAGGTTGAAGACATACCTAAATCCATGTCTTCTTCGCCCACAATCAAGTTCACTACTGAAGACAATTTTGTTTTGTAAGATGATTATGAATGAACAGATATTTATTAAATGAAAATGGGTTTTAACCCGGTGGTAGTTACAAGGAAAATAACGATATATAAAGACAAGACATACTGACAAAAAACTAAAGAAATGCAGAGTCAAAACAAGTCAAGGTAAGCAAATAAGAGCGCTATCTCTAAGGCTTAAAGTCATAAAGGCTTCAGATTCGTCGCTGCTACGACTTGATATCATCCTCGAACCTCGATGCTTAATATTTCCCCGTGTGAATCTCACAAAACAGTCATTTCCCGTGTCAAATGGTGTACATATCAGCCAGAACCTCATCAGAGGTAATGAGTGTTGTCACAGAGGAAATTGTAAATGTAATTGAAGCTTTCATACTCGAGAACCGCCGTATCACAATTCGTGAAATAGGCAGAAATGTTCGTATTAGTGTTAATTTAATCCAGAAAATAATCAGAATCAGCTTGGTTTTCGGAAAGTTGCGACCAGGTGGATCCCACAATAGACTAACCGAAGAAATGAAAGTTTAGCGTGTGGATATTTACGATCATCTTCTGCAACGTCATCAGGATAAAGATGATGGTTTTCTCAGAAAAATTAGCACAGAGTATGAGTCACGTTTAATTTCCTTCCGAGTATCATTTATATTTGTAACTGTTGCTCCAAGATATTTGAATTATTCCACTTCTTCAAAGGATACATTTTCAATTTTTATGCAGAGTGTTAAAAAAAAGTATTTAATATTTTAGCAGGTGATAGTATGCATCAAAACAAGAAAATAATGTCTAATAAACATGGGTCCTACAACACATACTTTCTGAGATCTGAACACTTGTTCATAGGAGGTGCTCAATGTGACGTCCATTCATGGCAATGCATTTCTCTGCCCTACAATACAGCAGACTACCAGATAATCACACCGTAGTTGACACCCCTGGCATGGAATACTGATACGTCGCGAGGAATACTGAAAACAAAAGTCTAGTTGCAGATATGAGCGAGGTTCAACAGAGATGGTGTTGCAAATGTTCGTAATTAGCATGTGTGGGCTGATGAAAATCCCAGTTGAAGAAACAAGGCATCAGCACCGATTCTCAGTCAACGTATGGGCAGGCGTTCTTGGTGATAGATTAATAGGGCCATATGTGCTACCACAGAGTTTAACTGGGGATCGTTATCAGGACTTTCTTATTAACGTATTAAAACAAACTTCAAAGAGTCCGTGATTCCTTACGCCAAGGGGCAAAGGAATGCATTGCCATGAATGGACGTCACATTGAGTACCTCCTATGAACAAGTGTTCAAATCTCAGAAAGTATGTGTTGTAGGACCCATGTTTATTAGACATTATTTTCTTGTTTTGATGCATACTAGCATCTCCTGAAATATTGGATACTTTTTTTAACACCCTGTATTTCCATTTCGTATTATGTTCTGGTCTCGAGACATAATCATATACTTTGTCTTTTAGGAATTTACTTCCAAACCTATTTTATTACTTGCTTCAAGTAAAATTCCCGTGTTTTCCCTAATAGTTTGTGGATTTTCCCCTAATATATTCACGTCATCCGCATAGACAAGCAGCTGATGTAACCCGTTCAATTCCAAACCCTCTCTGCTATTCTGGACTTTTCTAATGGCATATTCTAGAGTACACAACAGTGTACATAAGCTTAATAGTGTAAACAATGTTTGATCAATATAGACTTACATTGTTTATTATAGTTTAAATAGTGAAAATAGCGTATTCTAGCGTAGCCTACATAGTGTAAATAATTTAAACTGTAAATATTAGTGTAATTTCTTAAGTGGTCCATGTTTTGTTCCACCCGACTTTACGAAACAAGAATCGCATCAGCCATCAGTCAAGTACTTCGTTACTAGATGCACAAGCGTCGTCCACTTAATGGGTTAGGTATGTCTTACAGCAGTAAAATTTTGGAAATATTCAACATTTTTTCTCTATTACTGTATTTTGTATAATAATGAAAATTTGCATGTTTTAAACACTGTCCTTCTGCTACTATATGAAAAAAATATTTTTACGATTAAAAAAAATTATTTGCATTTTTCTTTTTCAAAATTCAGTTCACTGTGCAGTGATGAAGCGTTTCCCACATAACTCAAAAACTATCCAACATTCTATGATGACACTTTTTGTGTGTATTTATACGTGTCATATGTAGAATATGATGCAAGATCAGTCCTCTACCTTTGATAGATTGTCTGATAAAAAAAATTAATTCATTTTAAAAATGGTCAAAAGAGAGAGGAATGGGCTGTCATCGTTAAGGAGGCACTAGCTAAACTTCACTATTGCTATTCATAGACATTTCGCTAGCCCGTGCTACGACAGTGCTAAACTTACTCCGGCTATCGACTGGTTACTTGTACAGGATTCATATCATATAATATCGCTAACACTGGTTTATGAATACGAAAAACGTTAGTTCGGTGATCATCCACCGGAAGTCCGCGCTAAGAATTTCTATGAATACGGCCCCAAGGGCTCATGCCAGTATAAGAAGAAGAAAAGATGGTCAAATATCAGTATTTTCTTCTAACACATAATAAAAAGAATAATATTTATTAAGGAATGTAGTTAAAAGAGCATGATATTGTAAATATGATTTTAAGCAATAAAATAAAAGAGAGAGAACATGAAAAGTAAACAAGTTTATGAGTTATGAGGGAAACGCTTCATCACTGAGCAGTGAACTGCCACTATTTTTAATTTTGAAAAAAAAAAAAATGTAAGTAATTTTTTTAAATCGTAAAAGTATTTTTTTTTCATATAGCAGAAGGACAATGTTTTACACGTACCCATTTTCATTATTGTACAAGATACAGTAATGGAGGAAAATAATGTTGAATATTTCCAAAAATTTTACTGCTGTAAGCTGTACCTAACCCCTTAAAAACTCCAGCAATACTTAATCTTGTACCCTCGTGGGACAAAGTACGGCTCCTAGCCACAATCCATTTCCACAGAGTAAACAGGCAAAGTAAAATTTGAGTGTACCTATACTTTCTTATCGTTCAAAGCTTAATAGTGGATGCGGCTGCTCTTCACGAAGAGCCTCAAAGATCGTGCGGAAGGAGAAATGAGTTTGCGGGAATGAGATCCTGTTAGGAGCCTAAATGGCATAATAATGTTTTTCAGCTGCTTTAAAGTAAGTAACATACATATAATCTTTCTATATAAGATAGACATTGTCATAATGTAATGCACAAACGTAGCTCTTGTATTTCTTACATTCCATTATTAATCTCACTGCTGTTTTCTACTAATGGGTCTTCTCTTCCTCTCTATATGAAGAGTTCAGAGCCATAGTGGGCCAAGTGCCATTTATTAAAAACGAAGAAAGCAAGGGTTAAAGGTAAGTGAATACCATAGTTTAATGAAGATTGACATTTCTTTTAGTTTTAATGCATACTTTATATTACTTGCTATATGTTTCCATTGAATTATGGTAATAACTTAATTTTAACCCTGGTTTCCTACGTCTTTAATATATGGCGCTTGGCCCACTATGGTTCTGAACTCTTCATATGCAGAAGCCTCATTCTTGACCCCACTGTCTGTTTTGAGAAGGATTATCAACAAGCCAATAACGTTAACGATGAAAAGAAGTCTATTTACAACCCATGTATCCCCACTTCAGTGAGAGATACAAAATGAATATTAATACATGGGAAGTGAAAGGACTTCTTTTTGGCGCTAGGGGAACTTCATTTAAGTTGACCAAAACCATTCTCCTTTTCTATGAGGACATTAACAAAATTTGTCTAATGGTATTGAGAGATTCATTATCCATTTTACACAATCACTTGTATAATACTATGTAATTTTTTTTTTTACTTCATTTCATTACTCTTCGATGTATTTTCATCTCATATTTTTCCGAAATCAAATTGTACTTTATTTTTAAATTTATCATTGTTCCGTATTCTCTCCGCAATCATATTGTATTTTTAATTTAACCTCTGCTTTGTATTCTGGATCCTAGTGGTCAGCCGTAGATTTCGGCCTGATGTCCCAAATTGTGGAATTTGTGTGTGAAACCTGACTAATCCACTGAATTACTCCCTCTTCTCAGGGCTCGACCTATAAGGACCAATAGCTCCTCAGGGAGCCGGTGCATCTTGTTTCGTGAAATGGAGTTCGATCCCGGCGCTGACTGAAGTGGGTTTGTGGTGTATTAGGTAGAAGATGAGAGTTTTCCTTCAACTTGAGAAGTTTCATCGCATCAACACACTCCATTTTATCCCACCTTTCCCCTTACTTCATGTCATCAGCAAATATCACAGGGTGGTGCATGACCGTCGGTAATATCCGCTCCAGATTGCAAGCCAGATATCACTTTCTATCTGTAATACGACATAAATCAGTGAACAACATCGGAGCGTCTGGGGCGAGTCTCGATTCCTCCGTTGGTGTTAAAATAATAACAAAAAATATGCATTTCTGTTGTGTGACACTGAAACATAATCCAACGTCGATAGATGGAGAAATATCTTTAGCTGTCTTGAAAAGTGTTTTCTGTTCCTTCAAATACCGTCTTGAACATCAATACCTACTCTATCACAGAAGGTAACTTTCGTGCTCGTAAAGGGATTGCTTACTTGCGTATTTCTCTATAATGTACTTGAAGAGTCTGTCAGTTGTTTAGTCAATTGCCGAAGACAGATTGGAACCTCATAAGTAATATCAATAAGATAACACTTATGAGGCAACTAAGCCATTACATACGTACATCGCTGACTAGTATTGTATTACCTAAACAGACTTCAGAAGCATACAAACAATTGAATACATTATTAAAAAAACAGCCCTAGTCATTTTAAATGAAATTGAGTTAAGGACACATTTGCTACTATTTTAAATGTTTATAGACTCCAAAAAGATCCATGTCAGGTGCAATAACCGCAAGGATAAACACTAATTGTACGAAAAAAGCTGACACATGTTGTTCTTTTTATGTTTTCTTGTTCTGAAAAATATCAATTGACATGAGCTGTTTTTGTAATAATGTCTCCAATAGACGTAGCTACGTAGCTGCAATAAGGGCCTATAGCCCATAGGATCTTTTTTCCGGAGAATGCATAAATCGATTCTCCATAGTTTCTTTGTTATACCCACAAAGTTTTGTTAAGAAATTTTTAACAATAATCCTAGTGAACCTGTTTATTTTAATATATGTTATAGGCCATTTATCTATAGAATATGTTCATACATGAAAAACTGCTCTCCAAGACTGGATCCTTAATCAGCGTCCCGAGTTCCACAGAAGAAAAGTAAAGTTAAGGATTTCAGAGACTTATTTCCATATGTAAGAGGAAGTATAGCTATCTGACTTAGCTACCTCCTTCATAAGGTTCGTACGAAACACGCTTGCATTTGGTTTCACGAGATGAAGAATGACCTCTAGCGAATTATTTTTCTTTATTTCTACTACAATTTACTATGAAAAACAGTGAATCGCTGGACTGAAAACAGACACAGCTACGTGGAATTAACCAAATATCGAATTTTGTTAAGTGCTAGTTCACATAGTCTTAAAGAGGCCTTGATATCATATTGACATTAAAAATCATGTATAGACTTTTGATACATCTGTGGAAAATTCAGCACGAAATCTCAATGGAAAAACATTCACAATAAAAAAATTCATACAAACTCCATCTTGACTGTCCTACTGGTGATCAAGACAAGTTCGTGAGTTCAACACACATTGCGTTTCTTATTTCTTCTCAATACCACTGTTCTAGGTTATGGACCTCTATTAGCTACTACCCTGTTCTCAGTCCTTGATAATATTTTACCACAATAACTAGACCTATTGTTAAAGCATCTGATGAGGGCACACCAATTAGAATTCCACTATATAAAGCTTACCTACCAACATACATGCAGCGGTGACCAAAGCGGGTGTCGTGATTACATCCTGTAATCACAAACATTCAAATGGGTACGAGGAGTTTCCTGTACATTGCTGTGTGTTTCATTCACGTACTGAAGGCAAGCAGTGGCGGTATCATGTCGCTCTACAAACTCTGTCTCTACAAGCAGAAAGAGGTGGTTTCGTAAAGAATGAGAAGGAGAACTTTTTTGTTGTTCTGTCAGACAAAATGTAATATGTTTATTTTGCTCAACGGTTGAATTGGGAGTATATAGAAACATTAATTGCCACGCTGAATAATGTATTATTATTGTTATTAATACTGACCACTAAGTATGTGTTTCTATAATTCTCCTGTACGTGCATGAATATTGATATTTTAGATCTTCTCTCTAGAAGAATAAAATTATTAGCTTTATCTCAATTTTAATCTTCTTAATCTTTAGATGAGAGTAACTATTTATTAGTTATTCATTTAATAATAATATTGTAGAAAAGCTGATTCAATATTACATGTCAACGAACTGTTAAACGCCAGGAATTGACAGTATTCAATCATAGCCAGGAAGAGAAAATGACATAAATAAATGTAAGCAAGTCAGCTACATAATGGAGTTTGAAATATCTCATGCTCTAAAGCCTTTTAATAGAACAAAATTTCTCAAAAGAGTAATGATTAAAATAGCTTAAATAACTTGTCCATAAGAAGTTTTTAATTTTGGAAAACTACGAATTTCTCGACCAAGTATCGAGAGAAGAATTTAGAAAATTTCTGTTTATATTCAAGAGGAAGGTTAAAAAGAAGCAATAAAAATCGTATATTATTCACTGGCTCTTGATGACAGCAGTGACATTACTGATACAGCAAAGCTTGAGATTTTTATCCGCGGGATTGATCGAGATGTTAGTACAGGGACCACCACTGGTTGTAGTTTTCATGCCAAGTACCTTTCC
Organism: Periplaneta americana; assembly: GCF_040183065.1. Lineage (NCBI taxonomy): Eukaryota > Metazoa > Arthropoda > Insecta > Blattodea > Blattidae > Periplaneta > Periplaneta americana. The sequence continues at coordinate 183,882,457 of NC_091117.1, read as the reverse complement.
TCCGTCTCCTTACTTTATAGGCTGTCTGTCGCATGTAATCACTGCAGCTCGAGTTTTGGTCACCGCTGATGTAGATCTACGAGGCGAAGAAATTGGTAGAAAGTATTAATGGAATCTAGGCCAGTTGAGCAGAAATTACTACAGTTGGGCCTGACGATAGGCTTCCAGGCATGACAATGAGATATATAATGAAAAGACACAACTTCACTATCCTAACCCCGCAACTGGCTGCGATGTTTGCCTTGACATCAAGATGACGCTCTCAGTCACAAAGAGATGTGGTTATTTCATCACCATATCTTGTGACAAAGCAAGTAGGAGACATTGTTACATCAGAGAAAAGTGTCCATTGACATAAATCTTTGCGAAGGATAACATGATGCAAGCCAGCTTAGAGCAAAAAACTGTACCTAGTACGAGCGTTCTTCAAAATCCACGCTCTGAGGGATTCGCCAATATAATTTTCTCTATCTAATTGATGTTATTCTTTCTTTATATAATATACAGAGTGGAAGTAAAATAACCCTGCAGAATAGCTCATGTTGTATGTAACAAAAAACTGTAATACTATATTGATGGAAAGTTCACAGATTCTCATAAAAAATGTTTTTTTGCAAATGTTTAACACCCTCGTATTCGGTAACTATTGCGAGTAGGATCGAGATTTTTGTCCATATCAATAGAAAATCTAATATAGAACCATTTATCTCTCTGACGTATTTCAATAGTATGGGCGTTTTCGTGTAAATTTTTATTTAAAAACCACTAATTTCAAGCCACTGAACGATGCGAATAGATTGCAACGTTGTAGTAAGAGAAAGAGGTGGAAGGTAAGGAGACAGACCTGAGTTCGTTGACCTCTTACATTTGTATTGCGAGAAGAAAGAGCAGTGTGTTAGCGGCGATGTTGCCCGACTGCTGAAACTTCAAATTTAATTTTCTAATTAACCGTGCACTTAATCACAAAATATAATTTAGGTTTTCTGTTTGTTTAAGTGTACTCTATCGTCCCATTCAATCTGCAGGGTTATTTCACTTCCACCCTGAGTAAGAAAATATAGCGATACATCTCCTCCTTCCTGAATATTGTGTATGTGTACCTAAGAGGCAGTCTAATGTCAATCCGCATGTAGATTACTCAGGTGAGTTCAATACACTTGTCGGCCTGGGTAGCGTAGTCGGTATAGCGCTGGCCTTTTGTGGTCGAGGGTGCGGATTCGATCCCGGCCCAAGTCGATGGCATTTAAGTGTCACTTTTTTCATTTTATTGTATTGCAGGATAGTATAATATAATAATAATAATATAAGAAGAAAGAACTAACACTGGTATTACGTAACTGCATTGTTTCAAATATAACATTAAATTATTATTATTTATATCGCTAAAGGACAATAACAGAATATACATGGTAACTTGAATATTATTTATAATAAAGCTAAAGAACGATAACAGAATATAAATAATAACTTAAATATTATTTATATCACTAAGAAACGATAACAAAATATAAATGATAACTTGAATATTATTTATTCTGCTAAAGAACGATAACAAAATGTAAATGATAACTTGAATATTATTTATATCGCTAACAAACGATAACAAAATAAAATGATAATTTGAATATTATTTATAACGCTAAAGAACGATAACATAGGCTAATATAAATGATAACTTGAATATTATTTATATCACTAAGAAACAACAACAAAATATGAATGATAACTTGAATATTATTTATATCGCTAAAGAACGATAACAGAATACAAATGATAACTTGAATATTACTTATAGGCTATCGCTAACGAATAATAACAAAATAAAATAATAACTGGAACAAGACTCGAATTCACGACCTACGAATCATTAAGCCAACTCTCTACCGCATCTCTACGAAACGCATGTAGGGTAAACATTGGTAATTTCGTGGCAGTGGTTATTTCGTGATACTTTTTCTTTGCTCTTTTGTGAACTAATCAATGGTGTTACGAGATCCAAATTTCCGCCAAGGGATTGCATATGTTGTCCAGTTTCCAGAAACATACAGCTAAGCTTTGTGTGACTATTGTAGTTGCTTCAGTGAGCTTTTATGTTTGGAGAGAGCAAGTTTGCGTCGACTTCTCAGGCGTACAAATTTTGTGGATGTTTGTAATTACATTACAGGCTTATTACTAAAGGTAAGCATATGATATTTGGTACAAAGATTTATTGTATCTTCATGAAATTTTAGGAAATGTTTTCGGAATTTTCGATACATCTGTAGTCGCCATATAGGCTTAGCTTTACTAATAGAAATCTTAGCTGTTTGAGGCGAAATTTTGTTGAGCATTAAGTGTTACATTTTATACTATTTTAAAAATTGTATTACAATAGGAATTTTAGAAATCTGAAGACAAGATGTGATAACAAAAAAGAAAACGGAGACGCAATGGGCTCAGCGTAGCTTCTGTTTGATTTGTTATCATGCTAAGTGTCAATGATAAGTGCTAGATGACTTGCAAGAATTGTGACAGAAGATGGAACATGGCTCCTCCATTTTGGACCGGAGACAGAGGCAAACAATGGAGTGGCATCATGAAAATTCACCAAAGAAATACAAATTCAAAAGTACACCTTCGGCAGGAAACGTTATGGCTACTGTGTTTTTCGATTCAGAAAGACTCTTACTTGCGGACATCTTGCCACACGGAACCACCATTAATTCTGACGGGTATGTTGCAACTCTCAAGAAACTTCAAGTTCGACTGAGTCGTGTTCGACGACATCGGGAGAAGCAGGATGTTCTGCTATTGCACGACAACGCACAGCCATATTTCAGTCACAAGACCACAGACCAGATCAGAAAATTCGGATAGACAACACTGAAACATCCACCTTACAGTCCTGAACTGGCACCGTGCGATTACCATCTCTTTGGTAAACTGAAGGATCCCTTCGCGGAACAAGGTTAGAAGATGACTCCCTTGTGCACGCTGCTGAAGAGTGGCTCAGACGTGTTGGTCCAGACTTTTACCGTGCTGGTCTACAGGCCCTCGTTCCTAGGTTACGTAAGGCAGTTGAAAGGGACAGGGATTATGTGGAAAAGTGACATTTTGTTCCTTAAGGATGCATCTACATTCTGTGAAAATAACAAAGTTGTAGGATAAAAATATAATTTTAAAACAAACGTTATGCATTACTTTTGGAGGTACCCAAGTAATATAGGCTATAGTAAAGTCCGTAATAAAAGTGTTCACCCTTTCAGGGCAAAGAAGATCCCTTTTCAATTTCAATTTTTACTTTGATTTCTTTCTTATTGTGTGTTGATATGTATTTCTATGTTTTCTTGCTATGAATATTAGACGGAATTACTATGTTTGAAGTCTTGTAACAATAAATGAGAATTTTATTTGACTTTAATGAATTTTTCCACAATTCTTCTACCTCTCACGAAATTATCAATGCAATATTACGAAATTACCAAGGTTATCACGAAATAACCAACCTTTCAGCTTAAGTTGTAAAAGTGGTTTTTGGCACATATTCAAGAACGTATCCAATCTTTTATGTCTCCAGATTTGTACAGCAAGTTATCGTCTTTTAGATGAAAAAATCGGAATAAGGATATATTTACACATTTGCATTTTAAATTAGTTTTCATGAAATTATCACGAAAGTACCAATGTTTGCCCTATATCGAATAACTCCATAGTTCCGAAACTGCTTCTACAAGTGCATTGCATCGTGTAACATCACCGTGATTCGAAGTGGACTTAAAAATATTCGCTGTGTACAAGTGTGGCCACTTTTTTTGACAGCTGTACACTAGCGTGAAACTTTCGTAATGCCATCAAAGTTATGTTGGTATGACTGAGGAATGAGCTGTAAAACAATTAAAGGTGTATAAGCGGAGTACGAAGGAAACTGCCTCTGTGCTGGTTTAGCCGCCAAAATTCCATAGGCTACAATAATACCTAATTTATTGTCATATAAATACATATTTTTACACTGACTCAAATATATCATCTCTGACTAAAAAAAAACACTAAATTTCTCGATTCTTCATTAGCATCCAATAAACACTTTATGATTTTACAATGTTTAATTCCATACTTCGCAATTTACTTACTGTATCCTCACGGCTTCCAGTCAGTGCAGGCTGTTTCTCTCTTCTTTCGTTGTAAACCGGTATATTCTTTCGCATATGTCGCCTAGTTTAAAGTATCTACACTCACATCAATTTTCGGAATAGCTGCGTTAATGAAATTATATTATGGACGTTACCATACATTTTCTCCTGCCTACTTCTTTGCAGATGTACTCATAAATAGGGACCGGATTTGTAGGTTTTTACCTGTTTTTTCCTTGCTTCTGAACTCCTAATTTCTTCAATATTTTTCCGAATCCTGATCGTAGAAGTCGTATATGTGAATTGAAGGGTTCAGAACCACAGTGGACCAGGCGCCATTTACTAAAACCGTAAAAAAACAAGGGTTAAAATGAAGTTATTACCATAATTCAACAGAAACATATAGCAAGTAATATAAAGTATACACATTAAAACTAAATGATATGTCAATGTTCATTAAACTATTGTATTCACTTAACTTTAATCCTTGCTTTCTCCGTTTTTAATAAATGGCGCTTGGCCCACTATGGCTCTGAACCTTTCAATTCTACTGAACCTAAAAAACCTAAATTTGACCTTAGTACCTAAAAATCCTAATTCATTGTTGATAAGCGTTATTCTGTATTTACTGCGTTATATATTGATTTTTTTTTATTTTGAGAGAAATATCAATACATTTCGAGAAAGAGAGGAAAAACACTCTCTCGACGTAGAGGAGGCTGCCTTAATCCCTAAGGCAAAATCTGTACTTAGCAGTGACAACACCTATGGCTCCCTTGCTTTTCTCAAGACACATTTCAGTGACCTTCCAAAATATATTGAGTACTTGGAATCTTCGTCGCTACAACTGAAAGATGCAATTGGTGTCACTGACTCGCTTCTACAGAAACAAGTATCAGGACCGTGGGTGAAGTAGTCACATTAAAACTGAAGAAAGTATTGCACAGGACTCCAGAGTTTGAAAAAATGAAAAATGTGTGCTCCATTCTCCAGGGGGAAAGCTTCAATTGTGAGTTACCGTGGGTAGCTGCTGCAGTGGCAGCGATGAAATTTGCACTTATGACGTCATGTGCTGTCAAAAGAACCTTTTCGTCGTTCAAATGTATTTTGAAATACAATAGAAGAAACACCTCAGTCAAGAAACTTGAAAAATATTTGGTCATATATTGCAACAAGGAACAGTAACAGTAAATAATGTTATTTTGTTTCTTTGTTTGTTACTTTTTAAAACAATTTTTGATCACGTTTGAACAAATTTAATTCAAAAGTTGTGTGTGTACTGTATCTTTTATCTATTGAAAATTTAAATTTATGTAGTTATATCAAGGCAAATTATATTAGATAAAATGTTAATTGTTATAATAATTTATTCAAACTACAAATATAAAGGGGAAGGAGCAAAAATTTCGAATCTTACAAATTTTTATAGTTTGGTCCTTGAAAAGCTCAGTTTCGTGGTCCATGTTGCCTTAATAAATATAGGCTATATTTACTTTTTAAGAATAACTGTAGGGATACATTTTTAACGATCGGGCAGTTTTTGCGACCTCTTTCTCAGGTTGGACATAAAACCTAAAAAAAACCTAATTCACCTAATTTATGTAGTTACTGTATATCAACGTAAATTATATTAGATAAAACGTTAATTGTTACAATAATTTATTCAAACTAGAAATAATATTAAAGGGGAAAGAACAAACATTTCGAAACTTATAAATTTTGATAAATAGTTTGGTTCTTGAAAAGGTCAGTTTCGTGGTCCATGTTTCCATAATAAATAAATATATATATATATATATATATATATATATATATATAAAGAATAACTGTAAGGATACATTTTTAACGATCGGGCAGTTTTTGCGACCCTTTTCACAGATTGGACATAAAACCTCAAAGAAATCCTAATTCACCTATTTCAGAAACCTAAACTGGTCTTTTTAAAAACTTAAAAATCCGGTCCCTACTCAAAAGTTTCCTCTACATTTTCTAACACTGCGTTCATGGCAATGTTGGTTAGCACTACGTGAAATTACATTTTCTCCGACAGTGTATACACTTAAAGTTTTCAATGTACTGCACTTCCTAAACATTTCATCACTTTTAATTTATTCTTCGTATGATAACTGTAACCAACTATAATTAACAAATCCTTTCACTTTTCAGACACGCACTGCTTCACTTCAATGATGGCACTGACCAGAAGACGATGAATGAAAACCAGCGTAGGGTAGTGTACTAAGCCAGGAGAGGGTAGATCCCCCCCCTCTCTTACATCTGCTGGCTCCAGCTGTACTTGTTCACTACCAATGTAAACAAAGGAGTTAACGTAACTTCATCGTCAAATAGGGAGGAGCCCCAATGTTAAAGTAATGGCCAGATATATTAATGTAATGTAATGTAATGTGTCACCCCTACGGTGGCTGAGTGGACAGACCTCCAGCCTGTCACCGGGTTCTGGTTCGGGTCCCGGTCAGATCTCATTGAGAAATCCATAGTCACACTTGTGGCGGACAAGGTCACAGTTAGGGTTTTCTCCTGTTTTTCCCCATGTTAGGTATTTACATTATTCTGTTACCATTCTCCAATTGGTCATCATTTCATAGCATTCCCCGATCGATCTTTATAACGAGAAGAAAGAGAAAGCTTCGTAAGGAATGTCGTTTCATGACATGCAGATACCACAGTCCAGTACAGTGATGTCAAAGCAAGCGCATTTTTCTGACCTTGACGTCGTGCGCGGGCAGCATGCGCTAAGTATGGAAAGAGGAAGGGTTGTGTATATGAATAAGCAACCTGTTGGATTAAGAAAACAGTGGTGCACAAACTTCAAGCGGAACGTGAAATTTTATGTCGTTATTTTTATATGGCTTCTTTCTGTTTAATATTATCTATATTGTCTGTAAAACAAAAGTACTAACACTGATTTCTTAATATTGCACTTGTGTTTTAAATCTTAATAACATAATAGAGAGTTAAGAAGGAATATTCACTTAAATTCCATAGTAGTGTAATATTATACTGTATTAAGTGGATGAAACACATCGTTCATAAAGAAAGTGATATTCCAAAGAAAGAGATTGAGTATGACATGATAAGCTGGAATTTATATTGATGGTATCTTTAGCCTTACAAAAGCAATCAATAAACTAATCAAAACAATATTACAGTACAAAGCAAAGTTACCTAGGTACTGTATCCGTTTTAAGTGTAACTAATATTACATAACAAAACTCTTATCGCATTATGCTTTTAAGGTGATATTTGTGAGCAACTTCTTATCATCTGAATATCAAATTATTTTCTCGAAATCTGCTGAAGCTATAGAGCTGACATTTTTAAAACACATGGGCACGTATCTTTTGCTTATGATGTAACAGTAGTTGTTTTGTTAATTTATTTCCTTACAAACAATTTCCATGCGAATATTTTCAACATTTTCAATACACCATCTTCAGTAATACTTATATACTATATATTAGATTTACGAAAGCATTCTGTAAGACTAGTAAATAAATAGGCCTATACCTGAAAATTTCACTTTTCTATACGAAAAGTTGAGAAAATATTTCTTTTGAATAAAAAAATTAAACTTGTGAAAAATGAGCATTAAAATTAAAACTTACATTCTTATAATGCACTTATTCTTCTCAGGCAAATCTAAAAATTAACATGGATACAGTTTTAGAAAGTTCTCTTCCCTTTATCTATTGAATCAGTGCTGACCATCCCTGAATATAGCTCGACCAAGCGGCATATACCACCTCTTTCGTCTGTCTCTTTCCTTTCCGCTGTAAAGCGGTCAGGCTCTCCTGGGTCTAAAGCGCGCGCTTGCTCCTGTGGGCATCAATTGATATGCCTGGTCTAGTATATACAGTCACGAAGCTTGAGTTGCGAGGGTACTAGGAACAAAAGACTGTGCAGGTACTATGTCGCATTGTCTGTAATGAAGCGATAGTAGCGATCCTAGTGGTTACTAACTATCTATGGATGCATGTTTACTACGTTTTGAGCTTCGTGACTGTATATACTAGACTGTGCAGATATGTCACTGCTACGACTTGATTTTATTCTCGGACTTCGATGCTTAATATTTCCCCGTGTGAATCTCGCGTTAACCCGAACGACACTTAGACAAATTCACGCTACAGGAGAGCGACCATTTTTCGTGTCGAAATGTATACATGGATTAAGAGCTCCCTGTTACTCAAAATAATGGATTTTTATTTTTTCTTAAGAGTAGACTACATGTGGAATAGATCCATATTTCCAAAAATATTTTTACCAGAGAACTTAAATACTTTTGTATTATGGTTCATATCTTAAATTATTTTTGACCTCACAAGACAGACTGAATTTTCCGATAGAATGTTGTTCTTAAGTGTTTTGTTTCTTTGACCGTTACAGTATCACATCCGACGCTATATCAACTATTAGATTATTTAACGTCGATGGAATTGGTGACAGCGACATGGTATTTGGCGAGATGAGGCCAGACATTACCCGGAATTCATCTCACGGTTGGGAGAAACCTCGGAAAAAACCCAAAAAGATAATCAACCCAAGTGGGAATCTAATCCACGCCCGAACGCAACTCCGGATCATCAAACAAGCGCCTCTGTGGACTAAGCTATGCCCATAGCTAGAGCTCGTCTTATTATCTTGTTTGAGAAACAAATCAGGTCTTCACAAGCTTTATATTCCTCTGCAGTATGTCTAAAAATCCTATAACGTTAAATAAAACCAGTTATCTGAAGTAATTATTCTCGAAATTAGATGACAAAGATTACATAAAATGCATTAAAATAGTTGTGAAAAATTTACTTTGAATGTTTCAATTTCTTTTTCAGTCAGGAAATCATCGTTGTGCTCTCTGCCGATACGAGTAGCTTGCAGAATTTTGTTGTTAATATTGAAAGTCACAGAACAGGTTTTTATTCGTTCACAGCGCCAAACAATGTCATCACTTCAACACTCTACTTTTTATCTCTGTCTGTCTGTTTGTCCTCCGTCCGATCGTCCGATCGTCCGTCCGTCCGTCTATCTATCTATCTATCTATCTATCTATCTATCTATCTATCTATCTATCTATCTATCTATCTATCTATCTATCTATCTATCTATCTATCTATCTATCTATCTATCTATCCTTCTATCTGTCTGTCTGTCTGTCTGTCTGTCCGTCCGTCCGTCCATCCGTCCATCCGTCCATCCGTCCATCCGTCCATCCATACATCCATCCATCCATCCATCCACCCACCCACCCACCCACCCATCCATCCATCCATCCATCCATCCATCCATCCATCCATCTATCTATCTATCTATCTATCTATCTATCTATCTATCTATCTATCTATCTATCTATCTATCTATCTATCTATCTATCTATATATCTATCTATCTATCTATCTATCTATCTATCTATCTATCTATCTATCTATCTATTTGTTTATTTATTTTGCTAATAATTGTAACATGAAATATAATATAAACAGAAAAACTTTAGCTCGCCCCTGAAATAGTAGAAATCGTGCATAGGGGCGGATTCCTGAATTGAAATTAAGAAGTATATAATTCAATAATTGAAGCAATGAGATCAATAACCATTCAAGTCCATTTACAAAAGTTTCGAGAAAAATGCAAAAAACTTTTTTTTATTTCTTACCTAATTACTATTTTTTTGCACATAATATTTCTGGTTGTTTTCGAGATCAAGACAAAATAGTATACCAACTTTTAAAGTCGTAACACTTGTGGAAATATCCTAAATTTAATTTCAAATTTTCAAAAAATGAATGACCAGAAGTGGACTTGAATGGTTATTGATGTCACCGCTTCAATTGTCTTATGTCTACTACGCAATAAGAATATATAAATTTCATATTTACAATTTTTCAATTTTTATAAAATCCATACATAACTTTTTAAATTTAATATTAGAACTATTAGAATTGACAAGATTAGGATATTTAAATATAAATATAAATATAAATTTGTTATAGATAACTACTATGATTAAATACTGTAGCAGTGTTGCAACGGTTAAGTGTTAATGAAACGGTATTTACAGAACCAAACGAAGGAAGTAACTAATCGAATTTGAGACATCTTGATTCTTGTGGACTTGTATGCTGATGTGTCACGTGATGGGTCATACCACTCCCGATTTATGTTGTTCGCTTGTCTTGTTTACTTCGAGTTTTAGAACTAAAGTCGTTAATGACTTGGTCTACATCCCACCCATTAACTGCATCAATCATCTCACATTATGGAATTATACGGCGGAACTGGGGTTTCAGTCTACCTTACGCCCCCAATTCATTTTGTTCCTTCTTCTGTTATTGCTAGTTATGTAGAGCGATAGTTCACCGTATTTCAGTTGAAACGTGGGGTTCGGCTTAAGGGGAGCGATGGGTGAAATATATATTTTATACATCTTTTTAAGCTAGATACTTGATTTTTTGTATATATATATATATATATATATATATATATATATATATATATTCCTACTGAGACCATTAATAATATGTTTAAGTCCTCACGTTTATAAATTCAGTAGTTACAGTAAGTGTAATGTACATTAAAAAAATTATTTGCACATTTTCAAAATCTTTCAATTTTCCCAAATTTTAAGTATCATGTCTGATTTTTTTACAATGCTTTTGAACTTTTTATAAAGTTTCTGTTTTTAATAGGTTATTTTACGACGCTTTATCAACGTCTTAGTTCATTTAGCATCTGAATGAGATGACGATGATAATCAGGCTTCGGTCCTGGGCATAGAAACGCATGAAGTTCAGAACGCACGGGCGATATTGTTGTGTTGGTCGAGTGGAGTGGGAGATGGAGAGCGCCGTTACTTCGTGTCTCAACATGTAAACAGTCCGTCATAGTACGGTACAAAATATATTTCACCCTGTACAGATGCAGTATATACAGTACATTCCTAGTGTAGACAATAAATGTCTACCATTAGCCTAAAGTATTAACGTGAGTTGTAACCTTCAATCAGGTGTCCCTACGCCGAAGCCTGTTACACGTACCGCAGCCAAGCAGCAATACACACAACGGTAATGCACATTACGGACTCACCTGTGCTGTTGCAGTCACCCCTCCAGACGGGACATGACGTCATTTATACAACGTGTTACTCTGTGCCTCTAGACCGAAGCCTGGTGATAATGCCGGTGAAATGAGTCCAGGGTTCAGCACCGATAGTTACCCAGCATTTGCTTATATTGAGTTGAGGGAAAACCAAGATAAAACCTGAACCAGGTAACTTGCCCTGATCAGAAATAAAACCCGGGCCACCTGGTTTCGCGGCCAGACTCGCTAACCGTTACTCCACAGATGTGGGCAAGTTTCTATTTCTTTGTTGTAAAAATAGGAGGAAAAATAAGTATATATTTTTTACTCGGTTATTTTACGACGCTGTATCAACTACGAGGTTATTTAAATAAATAAATAAATAAAATAAAAATTTAGCGTTGATGGAATTGTTGATAGCGAGGTGAGGCCGAAGATTCGTAAGTAAAGAAGCAAGTAAGTACATAACTTTTTTTTTTTACCTTGGGGAATTTAATTGAAGTGAATTTTCTATGGCAGGTAGAGTAACTGTCTCATGCCCCCATGTTTAAATTGCTACCAGTGCACTTCATTAGAACCAGGTACCCAGCTTCGAAACTGTTAGCCCTGTGAACTTATAATATACAGGGACATCATTTTATTTTTACTTGCATTTTTATTGTACCTGCATTTCTGAATGTACTTCACTCTTACCCCTTCACTAATGTCCTTGCTCCCGTCAGACACACAAACTTACGGCCGCTGTTGCATTCGAAGTCTTCAAGCAGTAAAGTAAACACTGCAGTGTATAGTGTGTTTCATAAATATGATTGCGTTTTCTATAGAAGAAAGAACCTATATTAATAATATCGTACTAAAAAATTATATTCAAGAAACGATCAATTCAATTTCAGAGAATAAGCTTCAAAATGTTTTTAATAATATGCGTACTGAATTGAAGCCTGCATTGTAATGAACGGCAACCATTTTCAGCAACTTGTTTAAAAATTCAGATTAGCTTTTTTTGAATTGAGGTGGCTAGAAGCAAAGGAATGCTAGTGACATATGTAATAACATGAGTTAAGTGCATCCAGTGTAAGCAAAAGTATCTAAAACTTTAGTGGCAAACGGATATTTTAATTGCATCACACATTAAAATTTAAATAAAAAATTTCACCGATTTTACGAAAGCTTAAATATTTAAACCCCATTTTCTCAAAAGTAACTTAAGTGCACTTACAGCCCTTTACTTATGACCCCCTCAATTTAAATGCACTCTCTATATTGTATGATAACATCAATAATTAATATGCTAAATAAAGTAGACATTACATAACGAACATAGCCGCCTGAAAAGTTGAGTTTTTGAATAAAAAAATGTTACTACTCTACTGTACTTTGATAAATTCCGTAAAAGTGATGATCAAACTGAAAATCGTAATATCGTATTTCCCTACAACATAAATGGATACACTACTTTTCTCTCCTCCTATACCTAGTAAAATGATTTGTTTACATATTGCACTAGTAACATCAAACTCCTGTAATGGAAGGGGGTAACAGTGTTTCCGAGTATAGCCAAGTTAATGTTAAAAATGTTGGTAAAAATAAAGTGATGTCCCTGTATAAGTACATAACTTACTTACTTACTGGCTTTTAAGGAACCCGGAGGTTCATTGCCGCCCTCACATAAGCCCGCCATTGGTCCCTATCCTGAGCAAGATTAATCCAGTCTCTGTCATCATATCCCACCTCCTCAAATCCATTTTAATATTATCTTCCCATCTACGTCTCGGCCTCCCTAAAGGTCTTTTTCCCTCCGTCCTCCCAACTAACACTCTATATGCATTTCTGGATTCGCCCATACGTGCTACATGCCCTGCCAATCTCAAACGTCGGGATTTAATGTTCCTAATTATGTCAGGTGAAGAATACAATGCGTACAGTTCTGTGTTGTGTAACTTTCTCCATTCTCCTGTAACTTCATCCCTCTTAGCCCCAAATATTTTCCTAAGCACCTTATTCTCAAACATCCTTAACCTATGTTCCTCTCTCAAAGTGAGAGTCCAAGTAAGTAAGTAAGTACAGAAACGAGTAAATAATTAAGTAAGTAAATAAGTAAATTAATGAATGAATGAACGAACGAATGAATGAATAAGTTAATAAATAAATAATTATTACCTTAAACTCTCCCGCAATATCCTTAATACGTGCGCCATTTTTAAAGCGTTAAATAATACGTATTTACTCTGTCAGAAATACTCAGATATGGACTTGTTTGTGACGTGATGCCTTACCGGTATGCGGGGACTTGGGTTCTCATCACAACAGCCTACAATGTACTGTTTTGCTGCTTTCTTTACACTCTACTAAATCGAGGGAGCAGTGTACTTATATTTTTCAGTATGTGACTGAATTTATTGTAAATTTACACTCGTTACTGAGGCGATATATTTGGAAACAGAACAGAATGGTAGCCTATATTGCATATTTATTTATTTATTTATTTATTTATTTATTTATTTATTTATTTATTTATTTATTTATTTATTATTTTGCTAATAATTGTAACATAAAATATAATATATACAGAAAAACTTTAGCTCGCCCCTTAAAGAGTAGAACTCGTGCTCAGGGGCGGATTCCTGAATTGAAATTAATAATTATACAATACAATTTGTCTTATGTCTACTATGCAATTATAGTATAAGCTATAAATTTAAATTTACAATTTTTCAATTTTTATAAAATCCATACATAACTTTTTAAATTTAATACTAGAACTATTAGAATTGACAAGATTAGGATATTTAAATATAAATTTGTTATATACTCTTGGGCCTAAATTACTACTATGATTAAATACTTTAACAGTGTTGCATTTTGGTTCAAACAATCTTGAAGAATTCATACCTTTTGTTTCATAACTATGAGAATACAATTCAAAATTATTTCGATGTTTGTGTATGAATTTTATTAATACAATATAATAAATTTGTCTTACGTTAAGTACATTAAAGTCTAAAAACAATTTTTGAGATGGAAAATCAATAGGTTTATGAAGACATATTTTAATTATTTTCTTCTGTAGTAAATAAAGTGGATTAAAATTGGATTTAAATGAGCTACCCCATCCTATAATTCCATGCATAATTACCGATTGAAATAAAGTTAAATATATTGTACGTAATAAACTTATTGACAAGTAATTCCTCAATAAAACAAAAAATATACTATTTTACGTAATTTATTACAAAGTAATTAATGTGTTTGTTCCATTTTAAATGATTATCGAATATTATGCCTAAATACTTAACTTCAGAGGACTCTTTAATAATCGGACATTTACACTGTATAAGACAACAATCAGAATTATGTAATTTAATACTTAATATAGATGTAGGAGATTTGTGACATTTTTCAGATAATGAGAATGGAATAATTATGGTTTTATTTTCGTTGATAGAAAGATAATTTATGTCAAACCATATTTTTATTAATTTAAGTCCATTATTTGAATTATTATATGCATCATACCAGGTTTTTCCACCAAAAAGTAAAACTGTGTCATCTGCATAAGAACAGTGAACACCATTGTATTGTTGTAAGTCAATTTTTAATGTAAATCTAAAGTTCAAATAACAGTGTTGCTACTTGAGGCTGTTTCAAATGATTGCATGCTCTCTCTCTCTCTCTCTCTCTCTCTCTCTCTGTGTGCTTGTATGACACTCCTACTATTAGTTTGTTGTCACTTTTATTACAGTTACATTCCTTCACTGGCTCATAATTAAACATTTTACTTTTGTTTCAATCAAAATCTTATATAAGCTGAAATAGAACTGCACGGTAATGAACTTTATTTGAAAGTATCAAAAATAGCACAAACTGTTTTTAACACGTACCGATCGAAGAATCAGTATGATTGATCTCCTCAAGAAAGTGCGTTACACCTGGTACTAAAAATAACTGCTGAAGGCAAACTACGCATACCCGTGTTCTCGTAATACTGCCAACTTTCGCGAGAATTGTAGATAGAGAAAAGTTTGTCTTGATCAAAAATGACTATCGTTGAACCACACTATCAAGGACGACTTGAACCATCTTGTTTTTAACTAAGGACACCCCTGGAAATCCTGAAATTTGTTCACATTGTACCACCTTTCGGGGATCCCTCCGGTGATGCAATTAAGATGTCGGAACGAGCACATGATTTGAGTAACGAAAACGAATGTGCGAATTGTGGAGCCATTTCAGGGTGTGTTTCTGCAAACATATGGCAGCCTTTGACGAGATAATGACCTGCTACAGCCAGGTCGTGTACATAATTCAGACACTTGGTCTGCACAAGCCAACCTCTATTATAATTTTTTAACGTTGCTGAATAAAGGGAGTACTTATTGCCACTATAGAGTAAAGGGACTCCCAGATACATTTACTTGTTGTAACTTGTCTGAAATATTATTTTACAAAATTAAATAATTCCATTTATGTATGTATGTATGTATGTATGTATGTATGTAAGTATGTATTGTGACAGCGACGTGAGATTCGAACTCACGATCAGCGTCCCGAGAGAGAGCATATCGCGCGGGCTTCACGGAGCACTGTGGGATGGCGCGCGGCGGAGAGAAGAGAGGGGAAAGGGCCCACGCGACGAGGGGAGAGTGCACGCGCAACTGCTGCGTGCGGAGTAGGGAGGACGGACCCTCCCGAATCTTCCAGAAGCCCGTCGAAGTGGAAAAATCGCGAATTCGAAGTTTCTCGGTTACGTTGCTGTGGTTATAAATTACGGACGCGAAGGAGTGTGAGCGTCATTCATGATTAGTTCAGTGAGTAAGCCAGTGAACAGAGCAAGCTAGCCAGTCTTGTGTACCGGAGTTCGACTTGAGTGTGCGTCAGCAACTGTGCCAGCATCCGAAGGCCTGAGTTCGATTGCAGTGGACCGCAGTTGGAGGGAGCTGAGTTCGAGTGCAGTGGACCGCAGTTGGAGGGACCTGAGTTCGAGTTCAGTGAACTGTCTCTGAAGGTCTGTGGTTCGAGATACTGTGAACTCGAGTGACTGAGCTAGAAGAACTGTGAACTGAGAACTGATAGTTCTGATTTGTAAATAGTGCTTTGTAAATGTTAGTTAAGATTAACAGTTCATTGTTGTTCGTAATAGTCCAAGTAAATTGTCATTGCCGTCAGTGGATTGCTATAACGAATACTGTGTTCAGTGAAAATCCTATTGTTGACGAGAGCGTTTAAGGTGAATTGTAGAAAGGAATTGTTGTTGGAATAATAAAATCCTATTGTTGAGTTGAAATAAAGTTACAGTATGTATGTATATATGTATGTATGTATGTATGTATGTATGTATGTATGTATGTATGTATGTATGTATGTATGTATGTATGTATATTCTTCATCTTATACAGTTTCAGTTGCTAGAAATTGGAACTCGCTACCGAGCGATGTGAGGGGTTGTTGGACAATAACTTCATTTAGGTCAAAATTACATAAATTCTTACTTAACAAATTAATTGCTGATTAATATTTATTACATATAATGAAACTAACATCTTTCCATTCTTATTGTTATCATTAATTTCTCTAAATACATTTACAAAACCTCTAATGGCAATTACATTAATATTCTCATTATAGAAATATATTTTAGATTTATATATATATTTTTTTTTTTCTCCCTGTAACATAGCTCTAGTAAGCTTATATTAAATTAATTTTCATCATTTTACTAGCTATCTCAAATCTCAAATTAATTATAATTGATTGAAATAAATTAGCTCATAAATTGAGTTACTACTTTACCTCATAGGTTTATCTAAATGTAAATAAATATGTAGTCTACTAGTCGTTAAAACTTAACTGAAGAATATTGCTGGAGAACCTTTTAAGTGTAGTGTAAATATTCGTAATTTAAATATGTATTGTATTGATTAAGGCTGGTTGAGTGGAAGAGAAGGCCTTATGGCCTTAACTCTGCCAGCGAAAATAAAACATTATTATGTATGTATTTATGTATGTATGTATGTATGTACAGTAAAACCTGCCTTTGCGGTCACTTCATTTAAACGGCACCTGGCCAAAAGGCCAATTTTCTCTGGAACCAATTGGATTTTCCATAAGATCAATACAAATTCTCTCTCTATTTAGCGGCCACCTCATGCGCCGGCCAGCGGCCGGGGTCTATTTGGATTGGAACCTGACTATAACAGTCACTGTCCAACAAAAAATCTTTTCACGGATACTTTCTGACCTATTTTTTCGATGGTTAGAGGACAGGGGACAATAGCTAAGTGCACAACAGTACACCCTCCATATCTTGGGATTAGTTGGTTACTATTTATGACTCTTTTGTCTCTTTCCACTCCGACCCTGCACAGCTATAAATTCTTACTCGTTTTTAAAGGATTGAAACACGGACTTTTTCTATCGAAAATGTCACAGTATGTTTTAGGTCAATAGTTAACCATTCGAATTTTTATATATATTTTTTTCCTCTTCTTTCTATCTTTCTCTATTTGGACCAGCTTTTACGAATGTTTCTCCTTTTCATACAGGTTTTTTTTTCTTTTTTTTCAGAGACCTCCCTAACAAAACTTTAAGTTTAAAGAAAAAAGAGTGTAAAGGGGGGAAGTTGGCAAAAGACAGAATAACCCTGCTGTTTTTTTGTAATGCTGCAGGAGAAAAAGAACCACTCTTAATGATAGAGAAATCACTGAAACCGATGTTTCAAAAATGTTGACATGGTCTTACTGGGAGTGAAGTGGACTGCCAACAATAAAGCTTGGATGGCATCATCATTGTTTGAGAATTGGCTATGCGATTTCAATTCGAAGATTAAATGACAAAATCGCAATGTGTTCCGTGAAATTGGTGTTTCTTCCTCCAAATACGACATCACACATCCAGCCCCTTGAACAAGGTATTATTCAGTCATTTAAACTGAGGTACTGAAAAGCGAGTTTTGAAAATACTAGTTGCCAAGAATGGAAGAGGCTGACATTAATATGCACGATTGTTGTACGCGCACAGTACTAAAAAGTCAAAGAAATTCTGTACTTCCATGCTGATTCATAAAAACCGCAACCTTAATCAAGCGGCCACCTGATAAAACGGCCATTTTACAAGGTAACTTCAGGTGGCCGCTTTAGACAGGTTTCACTGTATGTATGTATGTATGTATGTATGTATGTATGTATGTATGTATGTATGTATGTATGTATGTATGTATGTATGTACGTACGTACGTACGTACGTACGTACGTACGTACGTACGTATGTGTTTTCAATAACTTAGGAGATAGAAATATTCAATCTACAGGATCTGCCTTTTCTGAATCTCTCATTATATTATAGAAGTAATAATATTACCTCCTGTGTCAGAAAAAAATTTAAATCATTCCATGACACTGTACAGGGTTGTTTTCGACCTCTGATAACGAATTTGAATGAAGTCATGTGCGTCAGGAATCACACCGACAGCTGAATTGCGGCGAGAGGTGACAGACCAGTAGTGAGTGATTTCATAATCAGAGTGCACGGTGTATCGCAGTAGCAATGCTCAAGAAAGTCGAGCCTTTTTGGGAGGGATACATAACAACCCTTTCCGATGCAAAGTACAGATACATGAAAATCATAGGAGCCTGCAGAAAAACGTGGTTCCGTTATTTGCAAGAAAGGCATCTTGTGTGTACCTAATAAGATTGGCAAAGCTCGGATGGGATTAATTCCAGAGTGGAAAAAGCAAGCAAATCCACCCCCCGTCACAAGTCGCCGCACCCCACGAGATGACACAAATTAATTCCATTCGATCTTTACCAATCTTATTAAGTACACAGAAGATGTCTTTCTTGGAAATAACGAAACCTCGTTTATTGCAGGCTTCTTTTATTTTCACTTCACTGTACGTGGCATCGGAAAGGGTTGTAATGTACCTCTCCCAAAAAGGCTCGATTTTCTTGGGAATTTCTGCTGTGAGTCGCCGTGCATTCTGATTATGAGATCACTCACTACTGGTCTGTCACCTCGCGCCACAGTTCAGCTATCGTGTGACTCCTGACGCACATGACGTCATTCAAATTCGTTATCAGAGATCAGAAACAACCCTCGATTGCATACATGGGCACAATTTTCGGTTACGTGAGGCTCTCGAATTGAAATAGTTTGTTTACTAGGAGAGGAGACTGCAGAGTAGGATGGGAAATATAAACTGCTGTGACCTGCGTCACCTTATCGTAATCGCTAAGGCGGTCAGTGGCGAATTATTAGGAAAGCGCTTGGTTAACGTGAGAGACTAGACAACTTTTATTCAATTTGGCAAATTAATTCGGCAGCTTTAATCATAAACCTCTTTACTATTTCTCCATCATTGAATTGATTTAAATCACAGGCGAGAAATTGCGTAACTAGCCAATAATATTCCATCACGTTGTCTACGTTTATTTTCTTAAATATTCTGGCGTTTCTCGAGCTTACTTAATAGATTTGCACGTTCTCGACCTAAAATAATTTCAGAAAATCATATTTCGTTTTCTACGCACATTTGATATTTTTTATAATTTCTTTTGGAAATAATACGTACAAACAACATTTACTTCGTACCTGGTACCTTTTAATGCAGCGTGTTTAAGGTATAATGTTGTATTTAGTATACTATGCAAATGTTAAGATCATAAATTTTCTTCGGAATAGTACGAAAAATAACATTTAATTTGTCTTACCTTCTAATTTAGCATGTTCTTTATGACATAAGGAGTAATGTCGTTGTATATTAAATTTAATAATGCCTAATAGGATTTTCGAGCATAACATACATCGTATGTTCTCCCCTTCTAAACAGCAAAAAAAAACTCTTCCATTTCTCATGAAATAATCGTTTTCTAACGCGTACACACTGCTTTGATAATGCCATTATGCCACTACTGATATTACTTATGAAACTGATATAGAACCTGCCCACGCCTAGGAGCTACGTGAGGGAGGAACGGGTACTGTGAAGATGATGTCACTCAGAGAGATAAGCTCTGCGAAGGTCAGTGAGGCACAAATTCTCAAGTGAGGCACGATGCCCATGTATGCTCTATTGTCTCAGATGTGAAAGCAGCGTTGTCAAGGAAGCAGGAAAATCACAGTGAAAGTTCCAACCGAAATCATTGGAATATTGTTCCTTTTAACTACTACAGCCAAATATCACAAATCCCCAGGTTGTTTATATGAGTATGTGTGTCAGTTGGTGAGTGTTATCGAGGATCGCGGACGCCCCTGAACGGGCCGGCAGAGACTGATGGCCTGTCCGAGATAAAGGTAAATAACTCCTCTGCGAGGCGAGGCGAGGCGAGCGTCCCGCGTGTATATTCTGCACAGCACCTCCGGGGTCCTGCCTCGATCACCTTGAAAAAGTTGAAACTTTGAAAGGATGCTTCATGTGTGTGATTTGTTGCTTTGTTTGTACGTGCGTTCGTTTGTTTATTCTCCTGGCCAATGGCCGCGAACACCTGTAGGTAAACGCTCCATGCTTATGGATTTCTTTGGTTTTCTTTTTCTTTTCTCGCGACTGAAGACTAGTTTGCGAAGCTAATTGAAGAGCCCGATTGCATGTATCGCCCTATCACAAGCTTGTTCGCGGTGACTGGGATACACACATTCTTCCTGGATCGTTTATTGCAGCTGTCTGCAGCTCACAAATGAGTTACAGTTCCTTGCGCCGCGCCGCTGCCTTGTCACAGGCAATTAACCTTTGCTTACCCAACTACTGTGAGGGTATTGTATCGGTACTACAACTATAGACGTCAGGTTCTTCAACATGTGGTAGAAAATAAAGCGGTCACATTAAGAAAATTTAAATATCAGCTTTCCTCGCCATATGTCGAACCCGAAGTCGCTAGATTTGCGGCCACGAGCGATGCAGAGTCCCTAACAACAATTCGTAATGATAAACACGTCACAAAAGATGGAAATCACAGTTACAGTCCCGACTAGGATACGGATTCTCGTCTGTTGTCAACAAGATTATTATACTGTACCGAAGTACATATGATATTTCCGTGCAGGAATTATTCTACATTACCATAATTATGATGAAGGATGAGTGGAGCGGAGAAAAATTCTTTCCTGCACGGGATTCGAACCCGGGTTTTCAGTTTTTTTTTACCTTGGGGATTTAATTGAAGTGAATTTTAATGGCAGGCAGGGTAACTATCTCATGCCCCCATGTTGTAAATTGCTACCAGTGCACTTCATTTAGAACCAGGTACCCAGCTTCGAAACCGTTGGCGCTGTGAACTTACAATATATTTATTTTCCCCTATTATCATAATACAAGGCCGGGTTTTCAGTTCTACATGCTGATGCTTTATCCACTAAGCCACACCGGATTCCAGTTCCGATGCTGGATTGAATCCTCTCAATTTAAGTTCCACCTTTTAGTTTCCCTTCATATGGTAATGCAGAAATCCTGCACAGAAATATCATAATTATGTACTTCGGTACATTACAATAACATTATATGCATAAATAATCACACACGGTCTTACTAATAAAAACTCTATATACAGACGTTTAACTGTCTTATACTTATACAATGAGTAGCTCATTTATACGTCGTGTGTAAATTCCTTACTAATAATCACTACATACGTCACGTATAACAGTACAACTGTTATACAGCTACGTCATAGTTTCGTCATTACTTCGTTACGAAATACTGTATAATAGAATATCTTAGGTTCTCTATTGCATCCGGTAGATCTCTCTAGTGTGGCGTGTTAAGTATCGATAGTACAACTGGCTCTAATCGATTACCATACTATATTTTGGTCAAAGAGTACAAGCTACAGTAATATTATTCTAATTATTCTGTGCTCTTTGGTTTGTTCTTCTTTGGTTACTAGGCAACCATCATCATAAAATGACAGTCGATACGAACAGAGGGGCGGCCATTTGTTCTCTATATACAACGCTTAAACAAGGGGTTTCGTGTATATAACTACTGCAAAGCAATTCCCATTGTATAGTTACAGGCTGTTTATACGTCCATCGCTTCTGCATGGTTTATTAGTAACGTTTTCTGTCTCAACTCTGCATAAGTCTAGTATAGAAACTATACACGGTTTATTAGTAAGACTGTTAGTGATTTAAGACAGCGCTCATTCCGTCGGATCCCGGCCACTTAGTCACTCGTAATAAGTGCACCTCTGCACATAGTGTGTAGGACATTGTGCCACCGTCACACATCTGTGACACAGTGCATGAGGATTGGCCACTAAAGGTAAACTAAGAGGTGGAGCTTAAACTAAGAGGATTCAATCCGGCATCGGAACTGAAATCCGGTGTGGCTTAGTGGATAAAGCGTCAGCACGTAGATCTGAAAACCCGGGTTCGTGTCCCGGTGCCGGAAAGAATTTTTATCCGCTCCACCCATCCTTCCTCATGTCAACAAGATATTACAATATCTTAGGATTTCAGTAGCTTGGACTTATTTTCAGGGTCCTACCAGGTAGTAGTAGTAGTAGTAGTAGTAGTAGTAGGCCTAGTAGTAGTAGTAGTAGTGATCCACCGCTGTGGAGTAACGGTTAGCACGTCTGACCGTGGAACGAGCGGACCTGAGTTCAAATCCTGGTTGGGGCAAGTTACCTGGTTGAGGTTTTTTCCGAGGTTTCCTCTCAACCAACTTAAGCAGAATTTCTGGGTAACTTTCAGCTTTGGACTTCGGATTTATTTCGCCATCATAATTACACTTTCCCTTTTTTCTTCGTCATCTCAGTTTCTTTCATTAGTTTCGGATTTGCTCCGATGTAGAGTCGCCTGCGGGCTGACGTCGAACTTGGACAGCGTGGATATGTGGTCATTCGTTGTTGGTGTTAGCGCTATGCACTATGGACTCATGGAAACTCGTGGGACCGGGGTTGAGGGACCGTGGTGAGATGGGCTCTGCACTGGACACTCACGGTAGTAGTAGTAGTAGTAGTAGTAGTAGTAGTAGTAGTAGTAGTAGTAGTAGTAGTAATACAGTGTGAACCAGTCAGGGCTAGACTCCTAACCGCACTCAAGGCAGCTGATTCATACGTAACGACGTATCATATGCGGAGGATTTGTTCCGCGTTTTTGTGGTTAGTATTGGATAATGATGTACTTACCGAATGTACAATTATTCATGTTCAAAATAACTTCCTTGTGATATCTGGCAGGCTGCACATCTCCTGAAGACATGTTCAGCAACTCGCCGCAGTTCGCTCTCCGAAATAGCTCGAATTTCGTGCCGGATATTATGTTTGAGTTCCTCTAGTGAATGTGGGTTATTCGCTTAAACTTTACTTTTAACCACTGTGGTAGAACCATGCTTCCTCACTATAAAAAATTAAGGTGGGTTCAAGTAGTCCATCATACACTGACTGTTGGAACTGCATGCAAAACTTCAGTCTGCTCTGATAATTAATCGGGTTTCGTTAAACTCAGAACTACACGAATTTTGTAAGGTTTTAATTTTAATTGTTTCGTACCTCTTATTACTGAAGACTGTGACACCCCTACCTGCTGAGCTACACGGCAGGATGATGTCATATGACTTCTCTCTAGTCGGTGACCAATTTCATCTAACATCTCCTCAGTGAGAACACGCTTCACACATTTTCGTTTCTTATCCAATACTGATCCCATTCAATGAAATTTGTTCACTAAATTGTAAATCATTACTTTAAAAGGTTTTGGCGAATCAGGGAATGACTGACGGAAGTTTGTTACAACTGTTCTCCAAGATTCGTATTTCACAAAGTTGTCGTAAATAAACACTCATGTCCACACCTATGAAGCAACGGTTTGCGCATCTGACCGCGAAACCAGGTGGTCCGGGTTCGATTCCCGGTCGGGGCAAGTTAAATGGTTGACGTTTTTCCGGGGTTTTCCTTCAACCCAATATGAGCAAATGCTGGGTAACTTTCGGTGCTGGACCCCGGATTAATTTCACCGGCATTATCACCTTCATCTCATTCAGACGCTAAATAACCTAAGATGTTGATAAAGAGTCGTAAAATAACCTACTAAAAATAAGTAAACACTCGTTGTTCAGGGCTATATTTCATAATGGACACAGTACTGCATCTAAATGTACGGTATACAGCAGCACCCTCACTGTGTGAATGTGTTTACGTAACTAAACACGAAACGTACGCGAGCGAGAAGTTTTATCACTTCGATAGTGACTTCCCGCTAACGTCGGTCTAGCCCTGGCTGACTCACTCTGTAGTATTCAATAACTAGGGGCGGGTTAGGGAGACACTTCAGCACGTCGGCTCGATAGTGGCTTATTGTGCACCCGAATTATGGGTTGAATGAGAATGAAGTGTACCAGTCCACCGGAGGCATGAGACTCCTCATCCGCTCACCCAATGGGCCCCCTACAGCCCCCATGTCTTAAGTTCATACCCCCAAGGTGACCAAGCAGCACAGAATCCATTCCGACAGCCCTTCTAAGATGTCGAAGCGCCCTCAGAAGTGCTCTTAAGAAAGGAATCCTGGCAGAGATATTGCGAAAGACTTGGAACCCAGAGACGGTTGCAGAGGGGAAGTTCCTCCTGTAACTGGACGAAAACATGCGTCTCGACCTGAATATGCTTATGGAATGAGATGGTGACGATGAATGATATGAACTCTAAATTCTTTTTTTTCTGCAGGGAAGAGGAAGGGAAACGGACCGTGGCAATGAAAATTCCAACCCAGCATTTGCCTAAGTAACTGTGGTAAACCACGATTTGAACCGCGGACCTCCCAAATGCGAGTCCCGTGCGGAACGCATGAGCTTCACAAGATATGTGCCTGAGATCCTTATGTAGCTAAAGCATAATCGCGCAGGGAGAGGAGGAAATAAGGAGAAAGGCACCGAACATATGTAAGGAAAGGGAAAGCTTGAACGAAAGCAAAGGGAGCTTCGATTCTACAGAGACTTGGAAAACATGAACCGAACATACGGATTCTTACCGGTTTTCAATTGACTCGATTATTTTAGTTTACATGCTTCGCTTCCACGTACTGTTGGGATGCCTATGGAGTACGGCGAAGTTTGTAGTATCTTGATATCCCCTCTCATGTTCGAACATTGCACGACACTAATAGGTACAGTAGTGGCAAAAAAACCGGACCGACCCTTGTAGCTGATTTCAAAGCCTTGTTCACTCCAGAGCACATTAGACTGGTAACTAAGACTTTCGCGGTTCGAATCCTGCCTGGGAAGGAAACTTTTTTTTTGTTCCTTATTCAAATTTATTCCCAATACTTTTCGATTGCAGCGATATTTTACTACTTAATTAACAAAAAAAGTTTCCTTCCCAGGCAGGATTCGAACCACGAAAGTCTTAGTTACCAGTCTATCGTGCTCTGGAGTGAACAAGGCTCTGAAATCAGATACAAGGGTCTGTCGGGTTTTTTGTTTTTTCACCATTACTGTACATTCAATAGTATACCCGCCCAAATTTAAATTTCTCTTTTGAAAAAGAACGGAATAAATCTGTGAATTTATTCGGCCTTACAATTACGGCAGAAGAAATAAACTTTGAATATAATACACAGACAATCCAAGGCAACAAACCATAGCATCCACATAGATTCTGTTTACACTTACAAAAAGTTTGCATGTTATCAGATTACTTAGTATACCGACACAATTTCCATCAGGCGTCGTTGAGACAATGGCTCTATTATGTACGCGGATTTCTGTACGGATCGGGGAGCCTTTGGGCCCCTGAGACCGCCTTCAGTTCAGTAACTAACGTGCGTATTACATACTACAGCCTTAACACGCCGGTTCAATACATCTGTAGCGAATATCGGCGGGCAGAGTAAACCAACGAAGTGTCTATATTGCTCTGAGCAGTGATGGGTGCGTACTAATATAGGTGTACATGACCTCTGGTCCGGGAGCATTATCGTTTAGTTATTGTAGAGATTTATAAATTGGAAGTAGCATTGAAAACCGTGGAACTGAGAGGCAGGAAATATCCCCACCGATAGCATAGGAGACCATAAAGCTGATAATAGTGACAATGATAATAATAACGATAATAATAATAATAAACATAGCAAAAAGTGGCAGGGGATTTTTTTTTAGGGAATTCCTATGATTGCGTGTGCGTCTATATAGGAATTACAACAAATAAACGCAATATTATGTAAGACTTAACTGTGTGTAATGGATGGTATGAAATAAGTCCTTGAATAACAGTCAATTCTTCAATAATATTGCATTAAAACAGAATGTACTATTAAGAGGACATGTAAAGAACGGCTTTTGGGTCACATATAATTAAAAATTATTAACTGGTGTACTGTGTAGGGCCTACATGAAAATATCTCGTAAATTTTATTGTTATATCTATCTACATGTGAGTAATGCCAAGACTGTATTACTTTTTCTAGTTACGCAGGTATTGTGCGCTCATCTGTTTCGCGTCCATGTCAAAGCATAACTGAAAAAAAAATGAAAACATTTTTTTTAGATATTGCAACCCCCATAGATTATAATTAAAGACCGCTTTCTTAGTCCCACAACATTGGAATGAGTATAAGTATGCACGGGGTATACAACACGGCACCACAGTCTAGTATATATAGTCACGAAGCTTGAGTTGTGAGTGTGCTAGGAACAATAGACTGTGCCGGTACTATTTCGTATTGTCTGTAATGACGCGATATTAGCGATAGGCTACTAGTGGTTAGCAACTATCTATGGATGTATATTTACTACATATTGAGCTTCGTGACTGTATATACTAGACTGTGACGGCACATACCCTTCAGTACAGACTTTGCTCGCAATCACAAGTAATGCGCATTACAGGGTGACTCTACAACATGTTCCTTACTCCTAAACAAATACAGTATATGATTATGACCAGATCTAGGAAGTTGGTACCAAAACTGTTAAGTTGTGTGAGCTTTGATTATATTATCTCTACCGAATTAAAAGTAATAGAGCATCTCTCAATGTCAGTGAACCAGAACGACAAACATGTACAGTCGGGTGGTAACCAAACATGTGCTCCAATCGTTCACAGCCTTAGAACAAGAAAATAATAAACGAACAATAAAAAAACAATAATTTGTAATTATAAATTTCGTAACTTCCAAATTAAAATAATTAATTTACCCATAAATATAAAATTAACGTACAAAGTATAGCCTACAGTTATGATTTTTGCCTCATTGTAACAAATAACAATGCACATTTTCATTTTATAAAAAGAAATGCTCCTTTTATGTTCAGAAAAAACAATATATAAACATAACAATATTGTTTTTCTTGTTCAAGAAATTATTCCAACATTAAGTTTTTAATTAAATAAAACATTTATAAAGTATTTATTTCTATCTTGACACAGCTGACCATATGAATGAAACATGATTTCACATACTTTTTCACAAATAATGTGCTTATGAATAAAATTTTATGCAAAAAGTGGACATGTCCAAAAGTCCCCCCCCCCAAAAACCGTATAAAAGTGGACAGTGAAACATTTTAGAAAAGTTGGTAGATATGAGAAACCTATATAAAATATATTAGACTATTTTATTGTATGACAAACGTGAGGGACAGTTTTTTTCGTTTTCTGAAAAATTAATATTTTGGACTTGTCCGTTTTTTGCTATCAACCTTTCATTTGTTTGTGTACGTACATCTGAAGTCTGATTAGTGTAACATGTAGCTAATCGGCGATGTATGCAATGTAGGGGGAAAGTAACTGGCCACTCTTCCCCATTATCTCCTGGCCTAGATGCTTCATGATACCTTATTGGTATTACTTATGAGGTTCAGACCTCTATTCGAACAGTTGACTAAACAATAATACCAACGTTACTTATAAAACTGACAAATCCTGTAAATTATGGGTACCTATATACTCATAATATCTCTTTAAAATTGTCAGATTGGCAACACTTACAAAATATAACTAATTTTTTTTTTCCATCATTCCCATCCGACCCAAAGTGGCAAACTAAAGGAACTTCTATGAGGACACAACTTCCATCAAAAGAGCTAGACCCTCCTGGTTATGATGTTAATCTTCAGCATTCAGTTTCCTTGACAGGCAGTAAATATCGGTCGTTTGCTTTCGAATGTTTTCAAATTTTTAATTGACGTGAAATCGTTAAATATATCATGAGCCAGGAGAAGGTTAGCTAGCAGGACATTGACTTGCAGCAGAGCGGTTCGTACAAGCATGAGTTCCTGAGAAATACTATATCAGTTAAATTAAGACTACCGGTACCTGTATGTTTCGACATTAGAATCTTGTATAGGTCCTACCTATCGACAAGTTTAAATAAACGATTCTTGGTATACGAAATTGCAAAGGTAACGATCTCTACTGCCATTAGGGTCTTTCATTATTGCTTCATACATGCGTTAATAACCACAGCTGCTTAAACACTTCCGTAACTATAACATCATCTCGTAATTGCAACTTAGCAACCTGTCCCTGTTTCTCTTTTGATTTCGTTCTTTCAAGTTCTTTTTTTTTTCTACCTTACAAGGAAACAGGTGCATTATTAACTTATTGTATATGACTGAAAACGTTATATAAAGATGCGTGGAAGCCACTGTTCCGAGTTATCGTATTTACTCGCGTAATAGACGCACTTTAGTTTTAGATTTTTATAACAAAAAACTAGAGTGCGTCCTATATGCGAGGAAAAAATGTTAGTGAAAAAACACGTTATTAAAGGTATCCCTGTGACCAAAGGTTTCTTAAATCTTACACCTACTCTGTATCCTATTGTTTCTTCTGCTGTTTTCTGTTATCTGTGCTATTCTCAGGTGTAGATTCTAATGCAGCGGCTTTCTCTTGAAAATTTGCTTCAAATTTTCTTCTTTCCTCTTCGTTCTTCACTTTTTCCATGTTCAATTTTTTCGTCACCTGCCTTCCTCTTATTGTCTTCAGACGAATATCTACTTCGCCTATCAGCAGAACATGATCTGACCGTTCCTGGTAAAGTTTTTGCATTCTTTAAACAATTTCGAACTCTTTCCTGTAACACTATATAGGCTATCTGATCTGCTTTCGTCCTTTGGGCATATCCATGTGTATCTCCTTCGTTTATGTTGTTGGAATAATACATTTCTAACAATCATTGCATTTCTTTTACAGAAATTCACCAAAGATTTTTCTCCGTCATTTCTTTTTCCCAATCCATATTTTCCCACTGTTCTTCCATCTTGTCCTTCTCCTACTACTGCATTCCAGTCGCCCATTAGGATTACGCATGCCCCCTTCTTCTCCTTGTCAACTATCTCTTCTAGGCTTACTGAAATTCCTAGCTTATTGTCGGCAACAACCACAGAGAAAACTATTTGCAAGAGAGCATCGTACTCGGTTCTTTCATGAAAAAGATCAGACTAACTGATAATTTTTCGAAGATCTTCCAGGCAGTAGAGTGCAAATACTGTTCTGATTTTGTTATACTTTTAGTGTCTGGAGCACTTAAAATAGATACTCATTGACCTTTAGACTGGATACTGCAAATGCGTCTAAGATTATTTTAAGATAAACAAAGATTACTATCCGCTGGAATAAATTATGATTTGGTTCTATCCGAAGAGAGATAGATAGGTAACAAATTTAAAATGCCTTCACACTTTATTTTAAGGGGAGTTGGAAGTTATCGCATGCAGAATTATGGTAAAAACAGCCTATTTTCAAGTAGTCATAAATATAACATTATTTATCAGAGCTCTTTCATTTTTTTTAGTGATATGTGTATACAAATTAAGCTTTTAAAAAAGGAATGGTTACTCTAGAGTAAATCTTTACCCTTAAAATAATTTTTGAATTTAAACATAATTTTTTTATAAATGCACTACATGCCTGTGATTAGGTGCACTCTATTCATTTATTATAGCACACATTGATTTGAAATTTTAGCCACTTACTGCTAATAGATACTAAAGCACACACTACTAAAGTTATTAATATATCTACAATATTATGGGCATAGACTTTATATCAATCTTCACCGTCAATAAATAAAAAAAAAATTGACGATGAAGATTGGTATAAGCCTTATGCCTATAAAATTGGAGATACATTAATAGTTTTAGTACGGTGTGTTTTAGTATATATTAGCCGTAAGTGGCTAAAATTTCAATTCAATATGTGCTATAATAAGTGAACAAAGTGTACCTAATCACAGACATGCAGTGAATTTATAAACAAATTATGTTTAAATCTAGAAATTATTTTAAGGGTAAATAATATTTACTCTAGAGTAACCATTTCTTTTTATTTTAAAACTTAATGAGTATACACATATCATTAAAAAAATGAAAGAGCTCTGATAAATAGTATTATACCTAGGACTGCTTGAGATAGGCTATTTTTACCATTATTCTGCATGCAATAACTTCCAACTCCTCTTAGATGTAGTTTTAATTAAATCTCTCTGATAAATTTCCATTCTTGTGTATACAGATTTACATACTTTTTATGTAACTACACTTAATCAACTGCATTATTCAGCGAATCCTCGGCCTCATGTCGCCAAGTACCATCTCACTATCACCAATACCATTGACGCTAAATAACCTAGTAGGTGATACAGCGTTGTTGTACAAAAGATTGGATAATGACTGCTGTAATGTGAATTTTATTATAATGAAAATTTGGGCAATGATAATGATGATGATGAAGAAGAAGAAAATAACGAGATTTGTGATAATTATGGAATTGATAACAATCACCATAGTGATGGTGCTAACGATAGTAATAGAATTTATTTTAAGAAGGAATTGAGCTAACATGTAAAGGAGGTCATATAGAAAATGTCCCCTAATTTGTTTGCGATATTTATTTACGAAGAAGTAGGGAAATGAGAAGCGGAAGAAGGGAAGAGAAAAAGCTGAAGTAAAACTAAGAAGAAAAGAGAAAGGGAAAAAAGTATAAATATGAAGAAAATTAAGAAGGAGAAGAAGAAAATGCATGAGAATAAGTAATAAGCCAGTAGTTGAGAAAATAACAGTAAATAAGAAGGCAAAGAAAGAAGGAGAAAAGACGACGAAGAAAAGAGAAAAAAGGTGTAAGAAACAGGAAGGAGAAGAATAAGAAAGAGAAGAAAAAATGACAAGAAGAAGATGAAAAAAGAATTAATCAACAAGAGAAGTGAGAAATAAAAAAGATAAAGGGATATAAAAGGTATGAAGAAAAAATTTAATATAGAGATGGAGAAGTGAGAATTAATGAGAAGAATGAAGAAGAAGATTAAGAAGAAAGAAATAAAGAGACGAATAATTGGACGGAGTTACGCAATAATAGACCAACCGACAATTTGAAAAAAAATTAGATATTTGCACAAATCTGTTGATGGCAGGCTAATTTAACTCGGAAAAATTCAAGAATACGATATCTGAATTTTGCTGCTATTTATAAAGAAAAAAATCGTTTATTGCATAAAATTCATTTCTTTATTTTGCTTTGAAATATTAGTTCAATTGCTGGTCTCTTATCAAAAATCGGTTAGCCTTTTTTGGTATTATTTGTGCTATTTTTTGTAATAGTAGGAATGTTTAGGCCTAAATGTTATGTCTTATTTAACGACGCTCGCAACTGCAGAGGTTAGATCAGTGTCGCCGGATGTGCCGGAATTTTGTCCCGCAGGAGTTCTTTTACATGCCAGTAAATCTACTCACATGAGCCTGTCGCATTTAAGCACACTTAAATCCCATCGACCTGGCCCGGGATCGAACCCGCAACCTTGGGCATAGAAGGCCAGCGCTATACCAAGTCGCCAACCAGGTCGACAAAATAGTATGAATGTTATAATATTTTTGCATAAAATGTTTTATAAAAAAAACAGATTTACTTCAATGACCAATATCTGGAAACAGGTTTTTGGCGCTTGGTCTGTTATTGCGTAACTCCGTCCAATTGACAGATACGATAAAAAGAAGAGGAGAAGGAAGAAGTACAAAGAAATGAGATGAACATGTAATAAGAAGGAGATGAAGAAGAACAAGAAAAGTAAGGAAACGATGCACAAGCAAAGAAAAATTAAGAGGTCCAGTAACATATAAGGAATAGTAAGAACTAAAGAAAGAAGATGTGAGAAGCAAGGGGAAGAAGGAATAAAAGATGTAAGAATTAAGAAGTCGGTGTTGGTCGCTGCTCTCTTGTTTTCACTAAAAGTAGGAAGACTGATGTGAAGTCCATTAGCAGCATTGGAGGGGGAAGCGGGCGAGAGTTAGAGCCTCTCTGGAAGCCGTGGAACGAAGCGGCTGCATTGTCAGTGCGGTGTCTGTGTTGACTGGACGTAGGCAAGACAATACCGGGAGTGCTGCTTTATCCACGTGAGTAACATCGCCGTGCGAAGATCGGCCCTCGCATGTGTGAATAATGGATCTTTACTGAGGAGACCTCAATTCGCATATCGATTCCTCAATATTATTATTATTATTATTATTATTATTATTATTATTATTATTACTAGCCGTACCCGTGCGCTCCGCTGCACCTGTTAGAAATAAATATAAAGTAATTACATAATTAAAATAGAACGTTTGATCCAGAGAACAACTTTTACAACAGCCCAAGATAATCTGCTTCGTTCATTACCCAATTTTTTTGCATTGCATTTGTTGCATATATATTTTATGTATTTTAACACGATTCAATTGAGCATTGAATTATAAAATAATGGATTGCTAAGCTAACGTACTATTACTGCACACTAAATCAATACACTCTCGTTGTTCGTTAATTCTCTGAGATTAAAGTGTACATAAATATTATTTTAAGAAATACAGAAAACGAATGTACAAAATAGCCTATCAAATTTTCTGTGCATAAGAAGCTATTTTAATCTTACCTGTCCTCGATTTACTCAGACGTTACTGTAATAACATTATAGCATTATGTCCGTCTAGAGAAACAACACTTTCCAATGCTGAAATAATAATTAATTATACAAATCGGTTAATTTAGCTTCTGATATTACTTCATACAAACACAGAAACATTCTCTGTAGGCTATGTTTAATAGCTTTCGATTGGTGATGTCCAAGGCCCCTGTTTCGATTGTTGTTGTCCAATGCCCCTTATAGACGAAGTCATTTGTTCTTAATTCATTTCGCCGTCTTAGATGGCGTTATTTTAATTTTAAAACTCATTTATCTCATTAAATATCAGTCCTATCAAAATTTTGTAAAGAATAAAACTTATCGGAAATCATTTTTGAAGAAACGTTTGTTATGTAACATTTTTCACAAAAATCAATAATAAGCGAGATATTTCGATTTATTTAATTCAGGCCCCCTTATAACCCCCCTTTTAAATAAAGTATTTTGAATACCATATAGTCTAAAATCTAAGTTACAACGAACTTAATTTATATTCCAATTTTCACATAAATCGGTTCAGCCATTATCGCGTGAAAAGGTAACAAACATACAGACAGACATACAAACAAAAATTTCAAAAATGCGATTTTCGGTTTCAGGGTGGTTAATTATATATGTTAGGACCAATTATTTTTGTAAAATCGAAAATTACCAGAAAAATTTCGGCTACAGATTTATTATTAGTATAGATTATTAATTTTGCGAACTTCACCCCTGAAATTCTTTAGTTACGTATAGATGCATGAGAATAATAATAATAATAATAATAATAATAATAATAATAATAATAATAACAATAATAATAATAGACTCATATATTTCTCATATTGGCTTAGATCAATGATGTCAAAGCAAGCGCATTTTTCTGACCTTGACGTCGTGCGCGGGCAGCAAGCGGAAGGGTTGTGCATATGAATAAGCAACCTGTTGGATTAAGAAAACAGTGGTGCACAAACTTCAAACGGAACGTGAAATTTTATGTCGTTATTTTTGTATGGCTTCTTTCTGTTTAATATTATCTATATTGTCTGTAAAACAAAAGTACTAACACTGATTTCTTAATATTGCACTTGTGTTTTAAATCTTAATAACATAATAGAGAGTTAAGAAGGAATATTCACTTAAATTCCATAGTAGTATAATATTATACTGTATTAAGCGGATAAAACACATCATTCATAAAGAAAGTGATATTCCAAAGAAAGAGATTGAGTATGACATGATAATTTGGAATTTATATTGATGGTATTTTTAGCCTTACAAAAGTAATCAATAAACTAATCAAAACAATATTACAATACAAAGCAAAGTTACCTAGGTACTGTATCCGTTTTAGGTATAACTAATATTACATAACAAAACTCTTATCGCATTATGCTTTTAAGGTGATATTTGTGAGCAACTTCCTATCATCAGAATATTGAATTATTTTCTCGAAATCTGCTGAAGCTATAGAGCTGGCATTTTTACAACACATGGACACGTATCTTTTGCTTATGGTGTAACAGTAGTTGCTTTGTTAATTTATTTCCTTACAAACAATTTCCATGCGAATATTTTCAAAATTTTTAATACACTATCTTCAGTAATACGTATATACGGTATATTAGATTTACGAAAACATTCTGTAAGGCTACTAAATAAATAGACCTATACCTGAAAATTTCACTTTTCTATACGAAAAGTTGAGAAAATATTTCTTTTGAATAAAAAAATAAAAATTGTGAAAAATGAGCATTAAAATTAGAACTTACATCCTTATAATGCAATTATACTTCTCAGGCAAATCTAAAAATTAACATGGATACAGTTTTAATAATCTATTGAATCAGTGCTGGCCATCCCAGAATATAGCTCGACCAAGCGGCATATACCACCTCTTTCGTCTGTCTCTTTCCTTTCCGCTGTAAAGCGGTCAGGCTCTCCTGGGCTCTAAAGCGCGCGCTTGCTCCTGTGGGCATCAATTGACATGCCTGGCTTAGATTAACAAAATTGTTAACTATTCAATGTAGCCTATATAACAATGTGGGAAAAGTTTGAGTTTTTAGTTTAAATAGAGGATTGTAAACGAACAATTCACCTAGATAAAGTTATGAAAAAATTATCCGATCCATCACATTGAAACTTCAAAATAGCAGTTGAATTTCAATCTCAACAGCAAAACTCAGATCTTCTTCCTGTTTACAACATCAGTGCAATACTTCAAAGAAAAATGACTTCTAAACATAGAAGTGCATGTGCATGAACAAAGTTCAAGGCGATTCGGTTTCTTATCTGTTGTTTCCATTCTGCGGAATATCGTTTAAATAAATTCATTTCAGAGGTTAATACATTGGGTTATTAAAAAATCAGATAAGGTTTGAAAGTCCTCTAACTTCGTTAGTTTATAGAAATACCGTCTGACACAGAATTCAGTTGACAAATGGAAAACATTACTCTATACTTGGAAATACAATTGCATACAGTATGTTCACTACCGAAAATGTTCAAAATGTGCTCCATTTACTTGAAGACAGTGCCTCACTCGATCCTGACATCCTTCTGTCACATTTAAAAATGTTCCAGGTGGGATGTGCTGGATAACATAGGTGATCCTTTGTTTCAAGTCATTTATAGATGTAGATTCCGTCTGAAAAAAGTGCTGTTTCACAATCCCCATAGAAAGAAATCAAGAATTGTGAGGTCTGGTGACCGTGGAGGCCATGACTGAGGTCCACCTCGTCCAATCCAGTGTACACCGAACATCTCAATTAGTTTCTGGGGAACGTTTCTGTTAGAGCATAAGTCGCTCTCCTAAGTTAGTCTTAGGGCAGAACTTTTCATAATGGGTGTAGGAAAACAGCTGATTGTAGTTCCCTTGGCTACTAGGGTGGTGGAGTTCTTCGAGCATGAATGAGCCCCTGTACATTTTAGCCGTCAGATGATGAGATAACACATCACTAAATCTCACATTCTCCCAACGATGGATTGGTCACGGTGGTCAAGTGCATTGGCCACCAAGGTTCCCATACCTTGCTCATGTCGATTTTTGTTTGTGGGATTGGATGAAAGTTTACAAAAACAAAGTAAACATAAAGGAACGAATTGATCGCTCGAAATATGAATAATGAATTAAAACTGTGACGAACGACAGATGACCACGAAAGGTATGGAATACAATTCTGAAGGCTCGAGAGAAATGCGTAATATCGCGGATATTGGGGTCGGCTTAGCTACAGTATGCAACACAATCGGTACACAACTCATTGCATCACGGATGCACAAAAAGCTTCATTAGGTTTCGCTCGATAGGCACATCTATATCTCTATGGCAGCCGCGGCGAAAATGCGACTCACGAGCACATTGTGGCTCGCAGTGCTTTTCTCTCGCTTCCTACCTACAACCCCCACCTTCTTACTCACTGGAGTCAAACTCCATTCTATTGTATTTTTCTCGGACCTGCGAGTGGCGTATCGTCGCAATATCTCTCTCGAAACCATGTACCTCTATAAAAAACGAAAGTTTCAAGTAGGATGGGAGGATGCATTCTTTTGCTTACAATATGATGAAAATATTAAATGTATGATTTGTTCACAAATATTACTAGGAAAACGGTTGTATAACATAAAACGGCATTATAAGTTACTACATGTTACTAATGAAACATTAAAAGGTTAAGTATTATTATTATTATTATTATTATTATTATTATTATTATTATTATTATCATTATCATCATCATCTCTGTACGTCGATTCTTTCACAGCAGATGTACGAATAATGCGGTTAGATTTTCAATTTAAACTCACAGATTTACAATGCGACGTTAAATGAAAGCTAGATGTAAGGAATTGACAGATATTGAACTTTTCAAATCTTTGGAAAAAAATGAATATTTGAAGCTTCGTTCTTTCGCTTGCTCTGTTGAAGCCATGTTCGCTGTAACTTACGTTTGTGAAAAATTATTTTCAACAATGAAAATAGTAAAAATCAAATTTAGATCACGACTGACAGACAAATACCTTCGTGATCAACTACGATTGGCAGTAAGTGACATAATTCCTGATTTTGAAACTTTGTCGCAGAGACATTCTGAAGACAGTTAATTTTTGGTTGTGATAATGTGTCCTATGTTTTCTTGTTCATTTCTTTCTTCGTTACACGTCCTAAACACTAACTTCCCCTTCGGTTGTCCGCCTCCC
Organism: Periplaneta americana; assembly: GCF_040183065.1. Classification (NCBI taxonomy): domain Eukaryota; kingdom Metazoa; phylum Arthropoda; class Insecta; order Blattodea; family Blattidae; genus Periplaneta; species Periplaneta americana. The sequence continues at coordinate 183,845,216 of NC_091117.1, read as the reverse complement.
TCCATAGGTGCTATGCACGTTGCAGCTTACACAGTGGCTCGGCGCACGATCACATTTTCGCCACGGCTGCTCTATGGCCAACTGAAGTCATGACACTACGTAAAATGGCTTCACTGTCATCTTCAACTTCATTTCATAGAACGAAAATCAGCTCAAAATTTGCCAGTAAACAAAAGCACTTTTTTCTCGGTACAGATATTTTAAACTGTTGTCAATCCAGTCTGTTTGTATTTTTGCAACGTTCCTCTGTCAATCGTTAAATTTTCAGTGTATTTCCTTTGAGAATTCCAAACGTTTGAGCGAACTATGTTTTGATTTCTGTTTCGTATATATAGTGAGGATCACGTAAGAGTAGTTTCTAAAAGGCTAATTTGGCGGTCTCTTCAGAGTTGCCAACTAATACTAGATATCACCAAAAGAGGGTAAAATCACAATGTCAAGTACTATAATAATAATAATAATAATAATAATAATAATAATAATAATAATAATAATAATAACGATAATAATAAAGTATTACCAATAACGATGTCTTGCTTACCACATTTCATCTTTATGTTGAGGAGGTGTTTTCTAAAAGTTTGAATAATTTGTGAAAAAGTATATTTTTCTTGGACCTCTCGCACATTATGCTAGAAGTTAGTGGATTAGTGTATGATCTAATATTAAAATGTATTTTGTCTGACAACATGAAATTCATTGCTTTGATTAAACGGTTCACGATTCATGAGATCTAACCTAAAAATGTATTTTGTTTGATCACATGAAATGATTAGTAGACTACAAATTCCGAAAACGAATGCCACTTTGAAATGTATGCTTATGCTTAAGAATATTTACTCCATTATTGTAATAAAAGTCTAAACACGAAAGAAATTAATTAAAATGTGAAATGGTATTTCTATCGATTACACGAAATATGTTATATTTATTTACACTTAGCCTATCTGACTATAATCTTCAATTTGTAACCACAACACAAAGCAACACATATAATTACTGTTATGTATTAATATTAATACTGATATTAATTAATTAATTATTAGTATGTTCAAATTTCACTAGCTTCCAGTAATCGGCTCAGAAATCTAGAACAATTGAATTTTCAGAATTTGAACTACCAACAACTTATGTCACTGCTGCCAACATAACAGTTATAAAATCACTACCAGTTGTAGTATTTCTCAGTACCGAAATTCGAAACGAAGTTGGCAAAAGAAAATTCAATGTGCAAACTAGAAAATCACTATAATCCACTAGCTTATATAGTAATGGGGAAAAATGGTTAGATTTCACCCTTAGGGTATTAAGTAAGCTGACCCGGACTATACAGGTAGATTTTTTTTATTTTAGTTGGTTATTTAACGACTCTGTATCAACTACTAGATTATTTAGCGTCGATGAGATTAGTGATAGCGAGATGATATTTGGTGAGATGAGGCCGAGGATTCGCCATAGATTACCTTGCATTCACATTACGGTTGGGAAAAACCTCGGAAAAAACCCAACCAGATAATCAGCCCAGGCGAGAATCGAACCCGCGCCCGAACGTAACTTCAGACCGGCAGGCAAGCGCCTTAACCGACTGAGCCACGCCGGTGGCTTATACAGGTAGAATACTAATGTTTACAAAGAGCGTACATGACAATTTACAGTTCTTCCTTATAATTTATTCTTAAAACTGCTACTTTCTTTAATGCGGTGCGAAGGTTGTAGAGTATACATTTACTCATGACGCAACAAAGAAAGGAAATATGCAAAAATATAATATTACTCGTAGCACGCGGAAGCATAGTGGTTAAGGTGCTATATTACAAAACAAGGTCGCGGATTCGATTCCTCATATTCGTGAAAAATTCTGATCGTGACTAGATTGAGCCTCTGATTACTCAAGACTTTCTGACAGAAGTCCCTCTTAAGATTAATAATTAGACAGCACATTACAGATTTTGGACTTGCAGGCGTTTATTCACAAACACAACTCTATGACTGATCCTTTGGTGTAAGCAATCATCAAGACATGTTGACGATGAAATAATGATTAGGAGTTTGATTTTATGGTGATTATTATTTTATCATGATTTCGATGATTAAAATTGTTGGATTTCGATCAATATTTCGTAAAAAAAGAAGCTATTTCGTGCATATTTCGCAACTTAAATTCACTTAAATAGTAATAAAATAACATTTCTTTAATAATTATCATTGAAACAATCTTTTTTAAACTAATATAAAATTGTTTGTATCATTAATTAAATTCATAATTGAATTTCACTCGACTGTGAGGCGGTGGCGACATTGCCTTTTTGATCACACGAAAACAGCTGTATCGAGAAAGAGGAATGACCGTTGTCAGCTTCCGCTTCTCCCTGGAAGTAGTCCCTGAAACTATGCAAGCTCCTTGACAGATTACACTTAATTCGGTTTATGAGCCCCTCTCTCCTATTATAGTCCTCTTGCAAGAGATGGCACCTCCTCGTCCAATCCAACGTTGAGGGAATGTGATAAACAGGTAAGGTCGAATGTCAACATCGAAATGAGCGGTTGATAAGTATCTTCCAGTTCAGATTATGCCTGTTGGGATGCCGTTCTCTGTGCATTCGTTGAGTTGTGCGGACACTCTCTCTGGCTTCGCCATACATTAAATTCATATAGATGCAAGCTCCAGTATCGTTTAATACTCCATCTCAAACCACCATTCACAATAAGAACATACCGTGGAAACATTATAAGCGATTGTGATTTGTTTTTAAAGCTACGAGTAATGCTACTAAATGACTGTATTCAACCTTGACGCGACAGACACGCTAGCAGGCTTGCATACCCTTCCGGCGCTATTCCAGAAATTGAGCGTTTAATTAATGCTGTAAGATGGCATCTCAAAATACTAATATTGGACCCCTCTATAATCTACTTGTTAGTCTGAAACACCTGTTATGTTACTCGTAGACTCTGAATAGGCTTATATAACTCCTTGCAGACCACTGGCTTAGTTCAGCGCGTTCTTTTATTTAACCGCTCTTTAATCCATTCCTTCTTTCATTTATCCGCTCTTTAATTTATTCCTTCTTTCATTTATCCGCTCTTTAATTTATTCCTTCTTTCATTTATCCGCTCTTTAATTCATTCCTTCTTTCATTTATCCGCTCTTTAATTTATTCCTTCTTTCATTTGTCCGCTCTTTAATTCATTCCTTCTTTCATTTGTCCGCTCTTTAATTCATTCCTTCTTTCATTTATCCGCTCTTTAATTTATTCCTTCTTTCATTTATCCGCTCTTTAATTCATTCCTTCTTTCATTTATCCGCTCTTTAATTCATTCCTTCTTTCATTTATCCGCTCTTTAATTCATTCCTTCTTTCATTTATTCGCTCTTTAATTTATTCCTTCTTTCATTTATCCGCTCTTTAATTCATTCCTTCTTTCATTTATCCGCTCTATAATTCATGCCTTCTTTCATTTATCCGCTCTTTAATTCATTCCTTCTTTCATTTATCCGCTCTTTAATTTATTCCTTCTTTCATTTATCCGCTCTTTAATTCATTCCTTCTTCCATTTATCCGCTCTTTAATTTATTCCTTCTTTCATTTATCCGCTCTTTAAGTTATTCCTTCTTTCATTTATCCGCTCTTTAATTCATTCCTTATTTCATTTATCCGCTCTTTAATGTAGACTCTGAATAGGCTTATATAACTCCTTGCAGGCCACCGGCTTAGCTCAGCGCGTTTTCAGCTGATTCGGAGTTGCGCTCGGGCAAGGGTTCGATTCCCACTTGGACTGGTTACCTGGTTGAGAGATTTTTCCGAGGTATCTGAATGTACCGAATCTTAAAGTAAACGAGAAGGCGAAACTGATAAATCTTAGTAGAACGTCGCAGACAAACTACCTACAGTCTCAAAGACTCTTCGCTCTTCGTAATTCAAGCTTTGATATAACGAATAATGCATGCTTCAGACCGTAGCATTACTAACCTTTGCGGTTTTATTCGGTAAACTAAGTGTGAAGGCGATGCAAAAAACAGTAAACAAAGCCGATCCGGGCACTTTCACTCCGCCAACAGGTGCGCTCTACTTCCCAGGACGCAGTAGGCGGCCTCTGGCCCCTCACAGGGCTATCTGGCCGGACAGGAAGAAATTTGGATCCTTCCTCAGGCAGAAATCACGCAAATATATCTACGCCCACAGACTTTTTGCTTAGACCTGCTTTCAATTCCGATCTGGGTCACTTTATCTTCATTTTTGTAGAATGCTGTACTCTGAATTCGGACTAGCTCATCGATATTCACCTTTACTTCTGAGTCGCCCTATTTTAAATGGAGGAGGAAGCAGTGGTGACTCTGTTTGCATTGGAATTATTCTGCAATAACTAGAGTCCTGAGATTGGTTCCCTAGACTCTAATCAGATAATCCGTAGTTAGTAATATATATTTTGAAATAAATAACATATAAAACTACCGTTTTTCTCGACGTGATTATTTTTATTTTAAAATATAGAAAAACATATTTTTATTTAAATCAGATTTATTTCATTTCAACCGAATTTTTTTAATTAAATTTTTTTTCTTAGATAAATCACTTGAAATTTTTCTCAGATTAGAGTGAGCTTCAGTGTTTATGAAGTTCCTAGGATGAATAATGAATTTGTGTACGATATTACAACATATTTTTGAACCAGTTTTTCTGTCTTATAGCTGAATATTACAGAAGGAACTGTTTATAGCATAATAAAATTTTGCAACTTGATTTTCTAAAATCCTCTTTCTGTTTTTCACTTGTTCAGAAAAAAAACTAAGCTGACTACACATAATTTTCAGAGATGGTCTCTCAGTGGATAGATAGATGATCGCTTTTGTTTTGATACTGAAGGTGCAACTACTGGACTGTCTCTAAATTTTACCTCCATTGTCAGCTATTGGAGTAGTCCTATCCTAATTTTTTTCTTTATTTATCTTTTAAGCCGTTACATTTTTTAATATGTAACTTCATCGTAGCAAGTAATCTCTGCATTTCTAAACCATATGATTTGCATTTAGCTTTCATGCGTTTCCCACTTGAAGTGAGAAAAAAATAATTATCTCAAAATTGGATCAAGTTCTCGATCTGGGTTACTCATTTTAAGTTAATGGCAACTTTCTTGCTACACTTGTACAAATAGAATAACATAATACACTCAATAAAGTGACTCTTCCCTTAGCATAGCAAGTTACTACTAGATAATAACTCAAAAATGACATAAAACAAACTGAAAATAAAAAACAACAGTTTAAATTTGAATAACAGTGCACCACAAGCACTAGACAACTATAAGGAAGCAAACTGATTTTAATTATTTACCCAATGGGTATATCATTGTTAACATTTATTTATTTATTTATTTATTTATTTACTTAGTTATTTTATTTATTTATTTACTAATTTACTTATTTAGTTATTCACTTATTTATTTATTTTTCATTTATTTATTTGCTACTTTATTTATTTATTTATTTTTTGGTTTTGTTTATTTACTTGTTTATTTATTTATTTTTCATTTATTTATTTACTTATTTATTTATTTATTTAATTAGTTATTTTATTTATTTATTTATTTACTAATTTAATTATTTAGTTGTTTACTTATTTTTTTATTTATTTACTAATTTATTTATTTATTTATTTGTTTCTTGGTTTTGTTTATTTACTTGTTTATTTATTTTTTATTTATTTATTTACTTATTTATTTATTTATTTATTTAATCCAGACGTTTGAGATGGGCAGGGCACGTAGCACGTATGGGCGAATCCAGAAATGCATATAGAATGTTAGTTGGGAGGCCGGAGGGAAAAAGACCTTTAGGGAGGCCGAGACGTAGATGGGAAGATAATATTAAAATGGATTTGAGGGAGATGGGATATGATGATAGAGAATGGATTAATGTTGCTCAGGATAGGGACCAATGGCGGGCTTATGTGAGGGCGGCAATGAACCTCCGGGTTCCTTAAAAGCCAGTAAGTTATATATTTATTTATTTATTTATCCATTTATTTATTTATTTATTTATTTATTTATTTATTTATTTGCTTTTTGTTTGTTCATTTACTTATTTATTTAGTTTTTATTTATTTATTTGTATTTTTTTATTTATTTATTTAATTTGCCTATTTATCTATTTATTTAACCTGGTAGAGATAAGGCCATCAGCCCTTCTCTTCCCCCTACTAGAATGTACTCGTATGTGTAAATTATTACTTCATAAATTAATAATATACATAATTTAAAATATATTTATCAGAAAAATAATTTTATTTAAATCGGTGATTTATATAATAAAACTCAAGTGATTAAAATCATGATTTAAATCATTCAATTCTGATCATAAATAGTGATTTTAGAATATAATCTAGGTTCACAAACTTTTCGGTTTCAAGTTGCAACCATAGGCTACTATCTGCCGAGGATCAACGGTTTAACGATTAACGTGGAACGAGCGAGCCCGGGTTCATGTTCTAGTTGGGACAAGTTATCTAGTTGAAGTTTTTTCAAGGATTTCCCTCAACCAATTCAAGCAGAATTGCTGGGTAGCTTCGCCGTTGGACCTCGGACTCATTTCGCTAACATAATTACACTTTCCCTATTTCATTATCACCTCCGATTCTCTCTCTTATCACGGGCTCATTCCGACGTAAAGCCGGCTCAGCCCACCGCCGAACTTGGATCCGGTGGTATGTGGTCATTAGTTGCTGATGGTAGTGCTATGAATCATGAGCTCTCCCCTGGATTACCAAAGAAATGGTAATGAATATGTTTACCAAATAGGCTTCCCCTTAATCCTTAACTTGGCAAAGCATCATTTCTCACACTAGTTTATTAAACCTTGTCGGACCGTAAAGAAAACAACTTCGCAATGTCCATATTTTTATACGTTGTACAAGAAATCATCTCTACAGTTATATAGATTGATCTCTTTGCTATGGCGATCTGCTCACTTAAGTTGGGTCTTGCAACTAGTGCTAAATAGACGACTGTGATCACCCAATAGCTAATAGATACTAGGAAATTTTGTTTCTTCTGGAATTAATGATGTTTTGTTTAGTCTTTTCCAATTATTTCTAATTGTGCTATTTCTTATTCTTTTTCTTCTCCATTGTTTTCTTTTTTCTTTTTTTTTCCCCCGTTATAACAACAATTTTATGGTAAGCTTTGTCTTCTAGGCAGCCTTCACTTGGAGGAAGCTGAATAAAATTTATTCGAAATAAATAGTATTGTGAAATTTTAATTTTCCTACCATTTTTTTTCTATTGTTCTATTAAAATTATAGCATATAATCTATTAACCTGTTGTATCCTATAGGATACATTGTCAATTTAAGGGTACGTTCCATTTTAAAAACGAAGCGAATTTATGTAAGATGCAGAATGCAGTCTGCCAGTTCGGTGCTACCTTTGCGTGGCGATTGAAAAGACATGGCATAGGGAACTCACACTACTTCGTTTGAATATTGTCCGTGTAAGTGAATTCGCTGTTTTCGAAAGTATATACATAGGAAGTTTCTCTCTCAATTAGAAACTAGTGCATGTTCATGACTTCATGTTGTTACAGTCAGTAGAATCTTCTTCTTCGTGCTGTGAGATATAAACCTCTCGTGCGGAGGATTATTCTTACTTTTTCCTCCACTTATATGCAATTTAAACCAAAAGCGAGTGTAATAGCCCTAATACATACTTTATGACACTCAAACATTAACTGACATACACAAAGTACTGCCTCGTGTTCAAGTCAGATAATCGCAGTTAACACATATTTGCAAGTTGGTCGGCAGAGCGTGTTCGCTATGGTGCAGTGGAGTTCTGACATTTCGACATTGTTCACAGAATCCTCACAATGCAATTCCAAAGCCAGTGACAGTATGAATTACTTCCAAAATGCAATTTCATTCCAATGAATAAATTACCACGCAGTATCAATTAAATGTGATTTGAAATACAGAGTGATCCGTTTGGGAAGACATAAAATGAAAGCATGATGAAATGAGAACTGTTGCTATTTTTTGTTAAATAAATTTGTACATGAATTTTAGAAGAATGGAAGTTTTGTCCAAATTAGATCTCAACGTGCTCACCATTGCGAACATAACACAGTTCATATCTTGAGGCTAATTCCTCCCTTGTGTGGTCTGAGATAATCTTTGCTGAGATAATAATCTTTGCTCTGAGATAATCTTTGCTCTGAGGTCATGAATATCCCTGGATCGTTGTGCATACACATCATTCTTCACGAAACCCCAGAGAAAGAAATCGGGTGGTGTCAGGTCTGGGGAATTTGGAGGCCACATAATTGGCCCTCCTCGACCACACTAGTTGTTACCAAATGAAGGGTACACGGGAAAAACGAACAATGTCACATTTCCATTAAGGGTGAGATAATGATCTATTTCAGTATATTACTGCAAACTTTATTGGTGTTTCTACTTGAAATGAAGGAAATGATTAGTGTATCCGTGGTTTTAATTCTCCTTCACCACTTTTGGTAAAAATGACAGTAAAGTTTGTAGTAATACAGTGAATTAGATAACGACATCAGCCTTAAAGGAATTGTGACATTGTTCGTTTTTCCTGTGTACCCTTCAAATGTGTCATCCAGATAATCACGGACTTCCGTTGTCCATTGAGGTGGTGCACCATCCTGTTGGAACACGATACCCATGTTGTTTTCCTGCTGAAGTTGTGGTTCGAAAAAGTTTTTCAACATGTTCAGGTATCTACGTAAAGATTAATTTTTGGTCCTACAGAATTGTATTTGTTACAGTGACAATGGTTATTAGAGGATAAAAATTCGCTCCGTTGCCGGAGATCGAACTCGGGTCCTTGTTTCCATGTACCAAGCGCTCTAACCACTTAGCTACGCCGAAGTTCAGTCTACAGAACCGGATCGAATCCCCCTCCTCTAGTGTTTTTTCCTTTGTGGCCTTTCTCCATGTTCGACATATTATATGTTGACATATATTAAGTCAACTGGCATTATACAAGGAGCGCACTCAATTAGGGTAATTCCGGGTTAGATGGCCATAGTTTTTTAAATCACTTAGAACAGGGTAACCGATTTGTAAAGAAATACGAAACAAATCAAATACGTTCCTTCTAGGTTATGTTTCTCCACTACAGTGCCTCAGGGCGCATAGAATTCACTGATGTAATAAAAAAATACGTTTGAAATATAATAGGCCACTGGCCATCTCACCCAACATATGTGGGTGAGATGGCCATAGGATATAGGGATAGATGGCCACCATAATTTTTAAGTAAATTCATAACAATTTTTTGTAAAAGAATGAGGTTTTATGCACTGGACACATAAATATAGTGTCTAAGTGCATAATTATGATTGTTTGAAACTTTTCAACAACTTTATTTTTTGTTTTTTCCTCTTTTAGTGAATTTTCCTTAAAACAATATAGAAATAAATTGAAACGCTTATGAACATATTATTATAATAATCCGAGGCACGACAGCCCATGAAGGACCATGATCGACCAGCCGGCTGCTGGCCTCACGTCCACATGTCGAAGCAGAGGTGGACGATCATCCAACCAAATGGCGGAATCGTGTGATTAGCCCGATGATCCCCCCAGCCGCTACAGCAGGCTTTCTTAACCGGATTTCGCTACCTATCGTAGTTACCCAAGTGCATCACGATGATGGGTGGGCACTGGTCCCATACACTGGCTCAAATTTCATGAGATAATTTCTTCCCCCATGAGTTCGAACCAGCGCGAATTCCGTAACGCGAGTCCTAGGCAGGATGCCTTAGGCCACGACGAGGGACCTTATGAACATGTTAATGAAACAAAATCCTGAAAGGTCAAAGTAACAGTATCTTTTCCAGTTGGTTTCCGGGATAGGAAGCGTTGTCTCACAAGCAAACATTCTGATGGGAGCAAATAAAAAAGTTATTTTTTTTCTTCCGCCATATTAATAATGTCAAAAGAAGTGCTTATACAAATTTTGGCCATTCGACCGTAATTACGAGTCCATCCAGAAAGTGATTTTACCTGGGGCCGTTTACAGAAAAAAACACAATTACATGGAAAGATTTATTGAAACAGATACAGCAATTGTTGCGCTAATTGTGTAACGTATCTCCCACTGGAATTGAGACATTTGTCATAACATGGGATCAATTTTTGTACCATTGTGTCGTAGAAGTCAGCTTCCTGGGATCGAAACCAGCGTTGGACAGCCGCCTGCACCTCTCTACCGATCCCATCATATGACAAATATCTCATTCCGGTGTGGAATGTGTTGAAAAAATAGCTCAACAATTGCTGTGTCTGTTCAATAATTTTTTTAATTAAATTGTGTTTTCTTTCTGTTAACGATCCCTGGCGAACTTTTTTACGGCCCTCGTAATTGCGGTCAAGTGGCCAAAATTTTTATAAGCACTTCTTTTGACGTTATTAACATGGTGAAAAAAAAAATAACTTTTTTATCTGCTCCCATCAGAATGCTTGCTTGTCAGCCAGTCAGAGAAATTGACAAGTTCTTCAGCAAAAATGTAAGCGAGACTATAGACATCGGTCCCTGTAAGGGAAAATCCATGTTCCTGCATATTTAATATGGCGAACAAACCTACATCCATTGTCATTGCCTATGTGTCACTTGGTCCCATTGCACCCTTTGTATGATTGTGTTTTAACTCTACTTTCCAGGGCTTTTCTTGGAATATGAAATGTAATGAAGGCTTGACGTACAGAAGTGTCATATTTAATGGCTTCAAAAGCACGGTATAAGTCATCTTCCTTCCAAAGATACGTTTGCTGCCGGGCTTTGCTTTATATTTTATCGGAATCTAGAAATAACAATACTTTTAACATAATAATATTCCTCAATTGTAGGCCATCTATCCCGGAAAAATGCTGGCCATCTCTCCTTTTTTTACGGGAGAGATGGCCATACCGCGTAATAAAAACTGGCAGCAGTGAAGAGAACAAATACAGTTAAGATAGAATGTTTAAAGATGCCTTACCTCTTTAATAATGTTTCCAGCAAATTTCCTCACAAAATGCAGTATTTCTCTATTGTTATTTCAGAAGGTGAAAAGTTATTGCTTGCTCATAGACTCACGAACGGCTACAAAACGCGGAAATAATAACCTTACGTTTTCGCAGGTGCAACAATCACTTCGTTTAATTAACATCTGGCGGCAAACCGATTTTCATTCGAAACAGATGATTAGAATAAAAATAAGAGCGGTTGGTCGTCTCACCCGCATGGCTATCTCCCCCGGAATTACCCTAAGTAACTTGGTGGCCGGGGTTCCACAGTATATGCACTGTTTGGCGAAGAATCTACGTAGAGATTAATTTTTGGTCCTACAGAATTTTGTCTGTTATGGTGGCAATGGTTATTAGAGGAGGAAAATTCGCTCCGGCGCCGGGGATCGAACCCGCGTTCTACGTACCAAACGCTCTAACCAGTGAGCTACGCCGAAGTTCAATCCACAGCATCGGATCGAATCCCCCTCCTCTAGTGTTTTCCCTTTGTGGCTTATTCCAAGGAGAGGGATTTGACCCGATGCTGTGGATTGAACTTCGGCGTAGCTCAGTGATTAGAGCGTTTGGTACGTAGAACCAAGGACCCGGGTTCGATCCCGGCGCCGGAGCGAATTTTTCTCCTCTATTACCATGTCCAGGTATGGTTCTGATCGAACTGTTTCCTCTGCGGAGATAAACAGCCCGTACAGATTATAGCGAATTACCGCGCACCAAATATTAACTTTAGGACTAGCTTGTTCCAGTTCATATGACACATGAGGATTTTCACGTCCCCATATAACTGCAAACCACAGAATCATATCGCTCGTTGTTGTGCAGTAAACGTCATTTTGTTTATTCGATCGTTGCTGAGTAACTTCTTTTGTTTCTTATGCGGTAACAATGATTATGCAAAACTCCCGTGCTTCAGTGTCACATTTCAACTGAAATGAATTCTACAAGACCCTCATTATAAATGTTATAGTAATTTTATTTTATGTCTTCCCAAACGGATCAGACTATATAAGATCATTAAAATATCACTTCAAAATGTAAAGGATTAGTATTATACTATTTGAGGTAGAATAGTACATTATGCAACGAGCCTATAATGGTAGTAATTAAGACGGGAGTATATTTATGAAACTCGCTTGCGCTCGTTTCATAATTTTCATACGAGCGTCTTAATTATCATTATAGTCAAGTTTCATACGACTTTTTATGCTCGACCATATTTCTAACTTGAAATTATTCATAAGTATTCATGTTATTCTTATATGACTGAGGAGCGGAACTGACCTTGTGCAATACCTCGTAAATTGTGAGATGTGCGCAGACGCGAAAGTATTGATTTTTTCCGAGAAACAAATGTCGACATTAACCTTGATATAATCTAGAGAGTCTAGTCTTTCGATTGCATATCCGAGAATAATCGATACTTGCGCTTTCATATTGCTACAATGGTATTTACTGATTGGTGGAACACCTGAACTTTAATGAAGAGCTGTACTTTAATGAGGTCTATTAAGGGGCTGCTACCAGATGTATAATTACTACATTTCGGCATGGTCGAGCATAAAAGGAATTAAAACATCACTAGGTTGAGCAAGCAATGGGTTTTTTCATTTGTTACTTCTTCCATTTGCATAGAATTTAAAAGTCTTAAGTCATGGTTCTATCATTAAAAGCTAACCGATACAGATGAACCAATGAATGCTACTGTGAAAGCAATAGGAGTCTTTGTCAAGGTCTGAGAATACTTGACAATTTGAAAGAAAGCCATGGTCCATTTCTAATTACGGGAATTTAATCAGGAGGTTTGAGGAAACTGGTTCTGTCCCTGATGAGAAGAACTTGAAAGACCAAACGTAATCAATGATGTCACTGCTGTGTAGGTATTTACGGGGGAGTCTGTACACCGAATTTTTACAATAAAAATGAAATTTTTGTTTTTATTGTTTTTCGGTAGTTTAATTGTGTAAAATGACATGATTTTATTTCTTCTAATTGTCAGCGTTCAGCCATATCTTCAACAAAAATACTGTAGTACTTCTTAATGCAAAAAAAAAATATTATCAATGACTTCTTTTTGTCAACAGCTCATTGAAATTTTAAATTTATTTAGCCGGTTGTATACATAAAAATATGTTACATGTATCCATTATAAATTCTGAGAAAGATGCACCCAAAATTGAGGAATTTAACATTGTAAGATATGGAAACTTTGACACCATTCTCTGCACTTTCTTATTTTCGTGACCTTGGTGCACTTTTCTCAGAAAGTATTGTACCCAGAAGGCTGAAATTAATATTCAATATCAATGTGAAGGCATTTTATAGACTAGGCTAAAAAAATTAAGATTATTTCTACCTTCAGCAAAAATAAAAAGTAATATGTAGTAATTCTTAATGCAAAAAATGTTATCAATGAATTTTATTTTTGGCAATCGCTCAGTGGAATTTTAAATTTATTTAGCATATATAAACTTAAAGGTATGTTACATGTACTGTATTTTTATTTATTTATTTATTTGTTTATTTTCTCTCTTATTTATTTATTTATTCATTCATTCGTTTATTTATATACTTATTTATTTATTTACTTATTTATTTATTCATTTATTTATTTATTCATTTATTTATTTACTTATTTATTCATTCATTCGTTTATTTATTTATTTATTCATTCATTTATTTAGTTATTAATTAATTAATTAATTTATTTATTTATTTATTCATTTACTTATTTTCTCTCTTATTTATTTATATACTTATTTATTCACTCATTCGTTTATTTATTTATTTATTTATTTATTTATTTATTTATTCATTCATTCATTCATTCATTCATTCATTTATTTATTAATTTATTTATTCATTTACTTATTTGCTCTCTTATTTATTTATTTATTTATTTATTTATTTATTTGCTAAATTATTAATGTAGTCATTTATTTAATGACGCTGTGTTGGTTTTTAGATGTAACAGTAAAGATGCGAATAAACATGATAATATACAGGTAATGACTGGTGCATTCATCAATCCACGTGGCTGTGTAGCGAAAAGCAGCCCTTATGCTACTGCAAGGATTTTCGGAAGGAAACTGAACCAGAAATGCTAATTATAATTCCTTAGAACTCGTACTGCATACTGCAGTGCAGTTCCGCCCTATCGGGAAGTGCTACAATCTGAATTCTAAATGAGGAAACTCGGTCAATGAAACTTTCTTTTCTTCGCTTGAATTATTTTGAATATATTATGAGCAGGTGGGCTAAGTATTTAATATAAAATAGATGCAAGACATCCTGCATTCCTCCGTCGTTTCGAGGCAAACGGGTTTCCTCGTCTATTTCGGTGTGTGGACATGTGATCCTCAGTTAAAGGTCAAGTGCATTATTCATCTCGTTCCCAAATAGCATCGGCAAGTCTCCACTGGACACACCAAAAACCTAAATTCATCTGTAGCTCCCACTACACTATTTACTAATATCGCGATAGATGTGCAGAAATTCTGCAGTGCCTGTAGCAAATACTTCGAATCGTTATGGTTGTTGGTCACGTTCATATATAAATGAATTCCAGTTTGAAGAAACGACAACTTTGTCGCCGCAAAATAAGAGAATGGAAGAGCATGGAGGTATGCATGGAACAAACGGAATTCCTGCACTTCGTCCCTGGTAAATTCTTGTGCTTAAAACGACATTGTAATGGAATTCAAAACCTAAAACAAAAGATATAAAATTATATCTTTATAATGAGAAACACTCTCCCAGTTATCCAATACATTACAGTTTGAAGACATATGGCGGGCCAGCTGAAGAGGATAACAGCTCAAAATTCAAATTTTTTAGAAACCTGAATTTTAAAATTTCATGGCTCTGTGAAAAATCCATGGTTCACTGGAATTACTCCAAATTATTTTAATGATGTTTTATATCTACTATAAGTTTCAAATTAGAACATGTTAATTGGTTTTTTCACAGAAATATGAAAGTTCAAAACGCAGTTTTCTCAAATTTTAAAATTTTGAGTTGCTTCACTTTTTTTATTTATTTATTATTTTGCTAATAATTGTAACATAAAATATAATATATACAGAAAAACTTTAACTCGCCCCTGAAAGAGTAGAACTCGTGCTCAGGGTCGGATTCCTGAATTGAAATTAATAATTATGCAATACAATTTGTCTTATGTCTACTATGCAATTATAGTATATAGTATATGAACTGGCCCATCGATATGGCCTTAAATTTGAAGCAATTGAGCATGTTTTTCCCTCAAAATCTGGGTTACTGTACAAATTTTGCCAATTTTTAAAATTTATATAAAAAACAATTTTAAAATTCTGTATGGCATAGCAAAAGAAAGTTTTGTGGAAAAGAAGAGATTCCTACAACCTAAAATTCTATAAAATAATGACATTACCCACATTACTGTATGAAGTGCAATGCTGGATTCTTACGAAATCATAAGGAAAGTGATCAGTTCTTTAAAAAATTCGATTCCTTTGAGTTATGCTTAGATTATTAGAGATGACATTACGTAGAGATGGAATTATGAGATATTAGATGATATTAGATGATTGAGTTTGATATTAGAGTTGAATAAGAACCGAATGAATAAGAACCGAATTTATGTAACAAAATGGTATCGCATTTAAATAAAAATCCATCTAGTTCCAGTTCGATTTCCGGCAAGGAGAGAAGACTCTCTCAGCCACAGAGAATGGGTATGCGTCTTAGCGTAGAGTTACCATATGTCAGCATTTATGCGGATATATCCGCTTTTGATAATAAAAATAGTCGTCTGCATACATTTTTGTAAATACTCTAATTTGTCTGTGTTTTTCATATTAAAGTCTTATTTATTCATTTTTGTTTTCGTTTGGTCTTGTTGCTGGAAGAAGCATATTGCAGTGTATGCAACTATTAAAAGTGTAAATGCTGTTTATCGAGATACATCCTTCATTTTGTTCACTGTAAATAGGCGTGAACTTATCAAGCAAGTTATTAAACTCCATGTATTAGACTTACCAGCGATTCTGTGAAAAGCTTGTTTCAATGAAATTTAATTTCCGACATTTTACATGCAAACGTATGTTTGACTATTTCTACAGTAAGGAACAAGGAACTGTTATAGAAAATTAGATCTGGTAATAAATATGTAGAAGTTACAGAAGTGATATAAATGACGAAGTTGGTACAAGGAGTTCGTTGGTGAGAGGAATGTGTCAGCATTTTCAGATTTCAGAATATGATAACCATATTTTAGCGGCATCTATGGTTCGGTGCTAGAAAATTTCATTGGAGGTGCCCCTCGTGCAGTAACTTTTGTGACGAACTATAACTGAGCTGCAATAAAAACTTTCCTGTATTATTACATATTGCACACTGTATTTGTCCATTTTATGTGCAACATGCCGGTAGTAACTGTCAGACAAAATAAACCTACTACTACTACTACTACTACTACTACTACTACTACTACTACTACTTGCTACTTGCTACTGGCTATTGCTACTTGCTACTGCTACTTGCTACTGCTACTGCTACTACTACTACTACTACTACTACTACTGCTACTACTACTACTACTACTACTAGTAGTAAGAAAAAAGTTATATTTGCAGTAGGTCTATGCAATAGCATTAACAGTCTCTACATTCAAAGAAAATATACCTAAACATTTGTTGCCGGCATCTACAGTAGTTCAATAAATAATTATTATCGTCTAAATTAACATGGAATCACTAATGATTTTACAGACGTGGACAAATTATTATACTTAATTAATTATATGTGCAACAAAGCTGTATTTATCGGCAGAAATAATGAACAAAAATGTATTTTGCACTGATATAATGAAACATAAAATTGAGTCTGGAGGTTACTAATATTTTGTGAACATTTCCTTATTCTTTATTAACACGTTGATTTTGTCAGGGATGCTGGAAACCAAAGTTTGACATTTTCTTTGAATATCAGCATCATTTAGCCAGATATCACACAGTGCTTAAATGAGTCCATGTTTTGTTATAAGCCTCTTTTTGTTCACTTTCTTCTTCAGTACAGATCACAGATTTTCATTTTCGTTCATGTCCGGTCTTCTTGCAGGCCATGGGAGAACAGATTGTTGAATATCTTCTGCAGTATAGGGATAATTAAAACACCAGTAGTACCAACACAGCCAGACAGAATATACTTAACCATTGGAAAAATATACCAGAAGATGTAAACAATCATATTTACAACACTAGAAACTTTGTGAATTATATTGATAGTTGATATGACAAATTATATTATGTTTCCAAGAAAAACGTTTTAGTCTATAATTTGTCCACGTCTGTATTGTTTGAAAATTGTATTGATGAAGGGTATTGCACAAAATATTCCGTTTTTTTTTAAGTAATTAACTAATTCAAGTTTAATGTATTTTTTCTAGAATTTTAGCCAAGTTTAAAATAAGTGAAGAATCTATAATTTATTATTCGTGTTGTTTTTATCTTCTAATTTATAAATTGGAATGAGTATTGTATTTTTAAAATGACGTTGAGATAAACAAAGATTAAAAATTAAATTTCAGAGAAATAAAATATAAAAACCGAGAACACCAAATTTTTTGACAATCATTTGGTCAGGCTGTACAGGAGTCATCACAACAAAAGACGCCTCTGGAAAGGAACCACGTTCTTAAATTCATTAACAGAGGGAGAAAAGTCAAGTTTGTCGGAAAATACTAGCTGTAGGGTAAAGTTGCCTAATTCCGTGATACGTTCTTTCACTGAATGTCACGGGACTGGGTATCTTGCTAGGAAGTGCACCGATGTCTCAAAAGTAGGCGAAAGATGCACTCTTTCGAGAAAGATGTGTGGCGCTATGGTCGAACCGACAAAGCTTTGACTGACATTCAATTTTAAAACAGTATCACGGGATTAGGGGTATCGCGGAAATAGGCAACTTTATTCTACTGATATAGTCCGAAGTTAGCCTTCGTGTTGGTTGAGAAGAAAAAAATTTCTTTACGAAATATTTTTGAGTTTGGTAGACCTACATTTTCGAGACGTTTCTTACAATCTGCGTTTTTTGAGGGGTCCACAGGTTCATTTTTGGGTGACAGGCACCCCCGACATCCCACATAGCCCCGCCTATGTTGAATAAAGGGTTCATGTAAACATAGGTAGGTTCCTATTTTGAGAACAACACCACGACTTTGTATCATGCCTGCGTCAGCGCAAACTTACCAAATGGATTTTGACCAAACATGAGTAGGCCTACCGCAATGCAAAGTCTGAGTATCAGCTGATTGGTCTAAGTAATTTTGAAGGAAACCAGACCAGCTGTCGGCAGATGTATTGAAGCGGGAAAAGATTTTTTTAATCTGATGTAATTGTTACTTTACACAGGAAAGTAACCTTCAACAGACATAAACTTACCATGAAGTACTGATCACCATTTTATTGCTCTATAAAATGTTACGCAATTTCCAAGAAAAAGTTCTCAGCAATCTGTATTCCAAGCAGTTAGGCCTACTTGTATTTGATAAAATGAAGACTTCAGAGCCATAGTGGGCCAAGCGCCATTACTTAAAAACAGAGAAAGCAAGGTTTATAGTTAAGTGAATACCACAGTTTAAAAAATATTGACATGTCATTTAGTTTTAATGTGCATACTATATATTACTTGCCATATGTCTCATTGAATTATGGTAATCACTTAATTTTAACTCTTGTTTTCTTCGTTTTTAATATATGGCGCTTGGCCCACTATGGCTCTGAACCCTTCAAATGATATTTTTATGTGGCTTCCTCAAGTGCTTTGTGTATTTTGTTCAATAACTACCATAAATAATACTTATATCTGTTCACCTGAAATGTTATACCGTCAAATCACACGAACAATAAACTCCATAACTTCCAGTGAAACTCAATGAATCACCATATAGTTGAAATTTGTTTGCAGTTGTCTTAAATTGAACAATTTCTATGGCTAGAAAGTAAAATTCTGCCCGAAATTAATAGAAATTTAAATACATTTTTGCAGATACTTTCGGTGTACACTTAGGCCTACTTAAGAGAAGATATGATGAAGATCAGGTTAGGATGATTATCCAGTAGTAACAGTAATAATACTAGTATTTTATTTATTGATATTTTCAACTGCAGGGATTATTGAGAATCGAAATTTAACGTGGACGAAAGTGGCCGACGAATTTTTCCTAGAGCCCTCCCTCTACGAGTGACAAGATTACTCTACGCAAGGGCGGAGGGGGATCCATCGGGTCCGGACCCCCCTCCCCTTTAAAGTGATAAGTTCTAATATTTTTATTGAATTTTTAAGCATATAGCATATAATTCCGTTATCTATAATTTCACCGAAATGATTCACGTACATGTACATAACTCTTTTGATTTGACATCCATCGTGATATCACAGTCTCTTCACAAGATGTTGTTAACAAACTAAAGAAAAAGCCAAGAAGACTGGACTTTGTTTTGTAAACAAAAAATAAGAAATGTTTGTATGAGTGTGTGCATGCATTTATGTAACTGAACATCCTTTTATTGAACCACCCCCAAGAGAAATTCGTGGGTGCGCCATTGACTTTATGTGCCGTAAATTTACGAGCTGGAACCCATAGCTTTACTTCCCTCCCTGATGACGTCATACTAAGAATTTTACTGACCTTTAAAATCAATCGCCCTTGGCAGAGTTTGAACCCGCAAACCTCTAGCGCAATAGCCATAAAACCACCGAAAGCGATTTCAAGGTCATCAGCGCAGCACATCTCAGGTGTCCTTAGAAAGGAGATCTTTCATCTATTTGGTCTTTTTAAATTGTTCAGTAAAGCATAGAATTAAATTCTGTATCTTTACTATTCAATTCTTTAAATTCGATCATCATTGAACAAAGAATTGAAGTTTACTCTTAACCAGGAAAGACAAAGAGGCTCAGTTCGCTGTGTAATCTTTTTGTGAAAAGAAACATTTAAACATGTTTATTCATCGTTAATTCTTTTTGTTTTTCAAATTTCAAATTTAAATACACATTTATTACAGTTATTACAATCAGGAAACCACAAAAATACATATTAAATGTAATAGAAAAAAATACATTAAATAGACGTACAGTAAAAACTATTATATACATCAAACAAGAATGAAGATGTCAAATATTTAAACAAAACAGCCACCGGCGTAGTTCTGTCGGTTAAGGTGCTTGCCTACCGATCCGGAGTTGCGCTCGGGCACGGGTTCGATTCCCGCTTGGGCTGATTGCCTGGTTGGGTTTTTTCCGAAGTTTTCACCAACCGTAAAGCAAATGTCAGGTAATCTATGGCGAATCCTCGGCCTCAACTCGCCAAACATCATCTCACCATCACCAATCTCATCGACGCTAAATAACTTCGTAGTTGATACAGCGTCGTTAAATAACCAAGTAAAGAATATTTAAATAAAACAGAAATATAAATTAAAGATTTACCCCCGTATGAGCAAACGATCGTGGTCGGGAAGAAAGAAAGAAAGAAAGAAAGAAAGAAAGAAAGAAAGAAAGAAAGGAAGAAAGTAAGATAGAAAGAGGGTAAGGAAGGAAGACAGACAAAAGGAAGGATGAAAAAGAAAGAAATAGAAATAGAAAGGAAGAAAGAAAGAAAAAAGAAAGAAAGAAAGAAAGGAAGGAAGAAATGAAGATAGAAAAAGGGTAAGGAAGGAAGACAGACAAAAGAAAGGATGAAAAAAGAAAGAAATGAAATAATAAAGAAAGAAAGAAAGAAAAAAGAAAGAAAGAAAAAGAAAGAAAGGAAGAAAGGAAGATAGAAAGAGGGTAAGGAAGGAAGACAGATAAAAGAAAGGATGAAAAAGAAAGAAATAAAATAAGAAAGGAAGAAAGAAAGAAATAAAAAAGAAAGAAAGAAAAAAGAAAGGATGAAAAAAGAAAGAAATAAAATAAGAAAGGAAGAAAGAAAGAAAGAAAGAAAAAAGAAAGAAAGAAAGAAAAAAAGAAAGAAAGAAAAGACAGAAAGAAAGGAAGATAGAAAGAGGGTAAGGAAGGAAGACAGACAAAAGAAAGGATGAAAAAAGAAAGAAATAAAATAAGAAAGGAAGAAAGAAAGAAAGAAAGAAAATAAAGAAAGAAAGAAACGAACAAACAAACAAAGACAGACAGAAAGAAATAAAGAAAGAAAGAAACTAACAGACAGACAGAAAGAAAGAGAAAAAGAAAGAAACGAACAAAGAAAGAAAGAAAATGATGTAGGAAAGATGGAAATAAAAAGGACAGAGAGAAAGGAAGGAAGAAGTCTGTAAGTTTGAATAAATAATAATTCGACAATCCGTTCCTTTACATAGTGATTATTGTACTTATATAAAAAAGAAATATGTCATTTAACGACACTAATTCTTATTTATGAGATGGCAGAGAATGACACTGAAAAAATGGCACAAATTACTTTCTTCACGATACCATTCGTGCATACGATTTCCCTCTACAATTGGACTGCTCGTTAATATTGAATGTGTGTCTTGGTTGCAGTTGAATAGTCGCGAACACGCTTTAGCTTCTTGTCGCGAGCGGCATCGTTTTCAGCTTGCAGCATTATTTTCTCAGAAATTCTCCGATCCGATTGATACAGTTAAAGAACTCGTATTTCTGTTAGGTTAACCTTCCGAACGTGGACAGAAATATTTTGAATCCTGTCTGTTCGGCTGCTACTTCTCCGAAGCAAATTCCTGCTAGTAGATCATCAGTCTGACCTCATCTCATCGAACAACATCGAGTCACATTGCTGCAGCTGGAACTATTGCAGATTAATTGAAAAAACAGTATTTAATTTGCACGACAGTCGGTAGCTAACTGATTTTCTCACAGTTCTCCGTAACACTAGGCCTATTTCAATACATGTAATCTCACACCAATTGAGAAAAATTAAAGTAACTACTGTTTATACAAATGTCTGTCAAATTATTTACGATCGAATCCTTACATATCTTCTTTTCCAAAATCAAAATATATCCACTGTCGGATTAAACAGGGTTATTTCACGAGGAAAGAGCCATAATTTGAAGAGTGATAGTATGAGTGATTCTAAAGCAGGCATGTCAAAACCCTGCACATTGTACAGTCGCGCACATTGTGCACTTGTCTCTGTGCGATATGCAGTTCCTATTCCCCTACCTGGAGGGAGTGAATCAGCTTGGAGGGGAACACGACAGGGCTGTACATTACCTGCAGTAGCAGAACAGTTTTTGTTTCAGTAACACAGATCAGTACGGGTGTGCTCATTGAGCTGTGATTGTGAATGCGTTATGAAAAATAAAGTGAGGAGTCCACAGATATAACGAAGAAAAGAAATCACGAATCATATAACGAACTGTTATGTTTTCCTCAGCCAACAGTAATTATTTTAAAATGAAAGGCTTTCATCATATCATGTGAACCTAATAGTGATGTGAGAATTTAAATCAGATTAGTAAAGTTCTCAAAATATTATATTCGCCAGCTCTTATTTCTTAATTAATACTCTCACGGCAAGACAAACATGACAATGATGTTGTTTTGAAGTCTGTACTAACACAGCCATCAATGGTTAGACGATTTACAACTTTTATTTGATAAGCTGATAAGTAATGAGAATATTGAGTGAAGAATACATGTGAAGGTCTTGAGGTTGTAAGGGAAGGAAAAAGGCAACTATTTGTAAATCGGAAAAATTTTCTGGAAAAATAATACATAATGGCGAATTTTCCGTCCCACGTTACTATATTATCTTAATATACTTACGTTAATAAATCTTTAAACCTGACATAAAGAAAATGTCCTCGCTTCATAGCTTGTGAAGTACTCTTTTAACTCAATTCAGTAACGCTCCCAACTTGCTGATACTTGCTCTCAACGTTTTCCAAATAAATTATATATATATTTTAATTCAAGCTTAATTTATCCAATTTATCAATAATAATGTGATTTTATATTAATATATAGCAAGAAAATGATTCCAGTGTAAAAGCCTCACAATGTCCTATTGCATGTAATTGGGAGTAAAATATTTTCTTTAACATTTGTGCACCAATTGTCCCAATAATGCTTGAGGAAAAATGAAAGAGTATTACTTTGAAATAATCAGTACCTACTACGTAAAATGAAATACTGTGTTCGTTTTTTGTTGTTTCTAAATCACTGCAATAGTTATATTTTCTTCAAATACTGTATACAAATCATGTAAATTAACTATTCTTTACAAACCACTACTTTGTGAATTGTAACTGAGTAAGTTTATTGTTTCTTGTGTTACAGTTATTGTCAAATATAGACACTGACAATAATTGTGTTTTTTCCTTCTGCTAAGTATGGTTATAATGTCCAAATGTCAATTTAATTGAACACTAGAAGCGCAGAATAGATTCTTGTACATCTCTCCCACTAAGAACTGGTAAGAGCAACACGTGAATGACGCAATCTGCACAGACCGGCGTTCCGCGCACATACACTGCACTTTCAGTATCTGATTTCTGACATGCCTGTTGTAAAGGGAAAACATTATACAGGATGATTTAAAAGTAAGATCAACCGGTGAAGAAATGATTCAGGGCGACATTTAGAGCAGGAAAATCCTTAGCCAATTTTATTTATTTTCAACTGTTTCAGAGTTATAACAGGTCAAACATTTACTCACAACTAAGGTGACATGCTTACAATAATTACTAATTACTTTATCGGAGCAGCTGCTCAAAATGTCCGAGCGCCTTCTCTTACTGCGCAGTGCACAAAATCTAACAGCCCATTTGTTGCAGCTGCATTAATTCGCTGGAGCAGATAATCTCAGTCTGTAATCTTCGTAGCTATACTTTTCCTTTCATAAAACCTCATACAAAGAAATCCAGAGGCGTTAAGTCAGGAGACCGTGCTGGCCAATCACAACATATCACGGCTTGTGTTCCATCAATTGTTGAAATCATGCTTTGTAAACAAATCTAGATCAAAACAATTGACGGTAAATCAGTAATTATTGAAAATATCATAAGTAAGTATCATATCATTATTAAGTAACAAGTAAAAATATTAATGACAGAGGAAAAATTATGTAAAAAAAATCAGTTACCGAGCGAGTTGGTTCAGACGGTAATGATTGAGACTCGCATTCGGTAGGTCCCAGGTTCAAACCCCGTGGCGGACAAATCTGACTGGGGTTTTTCATGGCTTTCCTCAGTCACAAAAGCAAATCGATCGTCTGGTTAAAAAATGCGACAACTCAAAAAAACAAGTTTTGAGATATCTTCAGTTGAAAGTTTCAAATTAATCACCTAGAAAGGAACAGAGTTCTGGTTTATAACCACGACAATTAGAAATGAGTCAGTATTCAGGACGAGTATATCACAATCTTCCAGTTCATTATTAATAGATTTCGAAATGTACTAATAATGAATTAGTGAAGTCCATAGTTATAATTACTTCTAAAGCAGTTTTTTTTTTTTTTTTTTTTTTTTAAATATGACTTATCTCAATATTGAATCGGAAAGAGCTCCGAAAGGGGCTTTCAGTAATATAAATAACTAAAAAAATGGCAATTTTTTAGTTGTCGCACTTTTGAACTGGACGATCGAAATGTCGGATTGTAAATTTTCCGCCTTAATCACCCATATCTTAAATATTAATCGGAATTTAAAAGCAGTTACGCCTACATGATCACACGCCATCTCTAACACACGAGAATAGAAACAAGAACTCAACAATAGTAAAAACAGCCTACTGATATATCCAATGATCTTACACACGCAATATGACCACAGATGTTAAAGCGTGTATATAAATATAGATCCGTAAATGTAGACCTGTCGCATCTATATCATTCTATGCCAGCCTGGGTGGCGCAAGCGGTAGACGCACGAAATGTCTCTATCGCTTGGTCCGAAGGGCTGTGGGTTCGAGTCCCGCCTTGGGCATGGATGTTCTGTTCTTATTAGTTTAAGAAAAAGAAAAACAGAAAAAAGGAAAACAAAGAAAAAGCCTTTGGGAAAACGGCTTCTGCCGGTAAAATTAATAAAATAAAACGAAACAAAAGGAAAAGAATAAGGTGCTTAGGAAAATATTTATTTAAAAAAACTGAAAAAGGCAGTCTGAAAAAGTTAATATTCCAATAAATCCTAACCTGCACATCATAAACGTTATTCCTCTCGAACTCAGCGTGATTTGAACTAGGATTTCCGGCATGCGAAAGCCAGCGATGGAGCTGTTCCACTAAAGGCGCGTTTTTTCCCATCATTACGGCCATTAGTGCTTCTCTTCTTAAGATTAAAATTGTTTCAACAACTTAATAATCTACAATCAGGTCCGTGTTACACTAGTTTTAACACTCAAAATCATCTCAGGAAAAATATCCTTAAGTATAGGTATTATAACTTCATGAATACACCTTCATTTGCGCACGTTCAGACTCGTGATTCAACTGCCGGAACAACTTTGGGATGAAAGTAAACCGAAGCTGTTTGTACACTTCTCTGCACTCAGCATTCGTATCTTGCAGATCCTTGATCTAAAACTGAAGACGAGGGAAAATTGTGTCTCTTTCACATACTTTTCTACTTGCAGAAAAAGCTGCTAATTCCTTCCATTCACTTTGTTTTAGTCCGTTCAAGCTGTAACGAGAACGCACATGTGTGCAATACACAACTAGTTCATAAATGTAATGACGGTTTACTGTCGTCTTGTTTTAACTTCCATCATTTTCAGAAGGATTTCATATGCGTCAGACATGTGGATGCAGCCATCACGACCGATACTATCCGTGTTTCTCAAGTTACTTATAATTACCTACATGGAAGAGTGACTGTCTAGAAAGTGATTCTAAATGTAAGGGTCTTCCATAATACTTCACCACCATCACGAATTAGGCTTTTACGCCTGTTCCGGCTGCTATTTTCACCTCATAGCAGTCTTCCTCTATTCCTTCTTAGTTTCTTTAATTGGTTATTTTACGACGCTTTATCAACAGCTATGGTTATTTAGCGTCTGAATGAAATGAAGGTGATAATGCAAGCGAAATGAGTCTAGTGTCCAGTGCCGAAAGTTACCCAGCATTTTTACTCATGTATTACGTTTGGTTTATTTGGCTATAGTTGAATCTGTTATCCAATATGGTATAACTGGATGGAGAGGCATTACAAAAACTGCTCTTCTTCCTCTAATTATGTTGCAAAAACGCATAATCAAAATTTGTTTGAAAAGGCGACTGGATTATCCAACAAATTTGATCCATTCCGAAATGAATATTTTTAGAATTGACCAAATTTATAAATACACTTTAATGAAATTCTATCATAAAAATATAATGAAATTTGTAGCTCAGCCATATGATCTTAATACAAGACGAAATGAAATTCTTAAATTAGTTGAACCTAAATATTTCACATCTGCTGCTTTACTACACAGTACAAATTATGGTCCACGTCTATATAATTCGATAATAAAATTTCATCCAGAATTGACTACTTTAAGCAATGAAATTTTCAGGTCCAGAATTAAAAAAATTATATGACAGACTTCCCTGTATTTATATTATGTACAATGTATTGTAAAACAAGTTTATTTCTATCCTAAGTATATTTTTTTCTATCTTATTTTGGTTACTATATTAACATGACCTGTACTAATTATACTACTGATAATAATTTTAATATTAATCCACCAGTCTCAACATCGTCTCTTTTTTCACTCAATTATTACTAGTATTATTATTTATTAAATTTATTATCATCTTTATGTGACCTTTTTTCATAAGTATTTTGTCTACAAAGTATGTATATCTATGTAACGGAACTGTCCCCGAATACGAACTTTGCTCTTTCGGGGTATTTTAATGTAACGTTTTTATGTATATGTTATTATTAAATAAATAAATAAATAAAATAAATTTGCTGTTAATGAGTTGAGGAAAAAACCTCAACCAGGTAACTTGTCCTAATCAGGATTTGAACCCGGTAAAACATTCACACGTGAACAAATGAACTTGGGAAGCATTTGTTAGACTGATTCTTATTGGTTCTACTGTATTTAGTTTGTGACATCACATGCCAGATATGCTACGGCGCATATAGCAGACGACCGTCTTCCCAGCTGCCGTCGACTCTAGGTAAATGACTGCGCATTGGTGCACGAGGATTCAGGCGAGGAAATTTTTCAATGCCAAAGTTATCCATTCTGGCACAGATTATAGAATCACAAAATCCATTCATACAACATATCGTTACAATATACGTAATATTATTGGAAGAGATTCAGTCTTGTATTTTTATACTGCTTAAATAAGAAATTCTGTGAGCTCTGATATTACGTTCCTTCAAAATTTCTCTGTTATTTTGTGCCCTTTTTTCTTATAAAAATCCTGGAATGTGGAAAATTTCCGGACATTTATTTACACTTCCTTCGAAATTAATTGAAGATTTTAATTTGGCATGAATTTTTAAGCGTCATTCTCCCCCTTCCTGACATACGAAAATCATTTATTATACGCCGGACTGTTTTACCTGCAGACTTACTAAAGGCTTTACCAATAACCAAAAATGTATTAAAAAATAAACTTAAGGACTTAATAGACGGTAGTATATTATACACACTATTTAAAGGGTGTAATTGATATTTTGTTATTTGAAATGTTGTATCAGTGAAGTGTGAAGTGTGCTGTGTCAGTGAAGTGTGTTGTGTAAGTGAAGTGTGTTCTGTCAGTGAAGTTTTATAGTTTATAGTGCCAGTGCAAAGTATTTGAACAGTGAAATGATTTCGAAGTGTTAGTGAAATCAGGGTAGAATCAGTGAAATGCGTCGTAGTTCCAGTGCGTGAGTGAGTTTCAGCGAAATGAGTGTAGTGCTGAAAGGTACTTGTGCAGGTGTGAACATATCATACTCGTGGGTTTTAGTTCGAACTTAGGGTTAAGATACAAATTAGATTTACTTTAAATGTTATTTTAAGTGATCGTGCTTCATTTAATTTAGGATGCTCCCTGTTATTATTATTATTATTATTATTATTATTATTATTATTATTATTATTATTATTATTATTATTAATATTAATTGTGTTTATTATTAATTGTCATTATTGAGTGTAATTAGTTACCACTGCCACCGGGTATATACCTATTTCTAGTGTGAATAAACACACACACACCTCCTTCTTTAAAACTTATGTGAAATGGCCATCAACGCCTTTTCAGATATTTCTTGTGCGGCGTTGAAAATGACACGGACCCACCTGAATCAATCTTCTGAATTTCATCTTTAATACGGTGGACAGAACTATGTGAAACACCAGTTGCTTCCGCTATTCTCTTCGTAACTGACTTGATCGGATTCTCTGACGTAGCTGCTCTTTACATGGACTGGAAAACATTGTCAATTATCTCGCGTGTGTGGCTATGCTATACTTTTCCTTTTAATTGCTTTGTACTGGTGGCATGTGTACACTGCGAATGTTTTCACTCCGTTGCGTTAGTACACTGAACTGAGTGCGTATACAGTTCTTCTCAGATTGCGCAAGTCCACTGCGCATCGTGTCTATACAGAGTGTAAGGGGTATAAGAGCCATTATTTTAAGTGATGATTATTCATGTCATAAAATGTTCTCACAATTTTTTTCTAATTACAATATTTAACTAATTATTAAAGTTTATGGTATTAGACGTTTTGCAACGTCGCTAGATGGGGAGGAGGGGGTTTACGTACAGCTCAAGCGGGTACACATACCGGTACAAAAGAGATGCTCTGTTTTAATGTAGGCGCGGATCATGACAATACTGTTGTTTACATAAAACAAACAGCAAATACAAACTTTCAATCTCATTAATAAAACATTATGGTAAATTTCCATTTTATGTAACAATATTGGTCCATTTTTATTGTACGTCTAAAAATTAAACAATAATGGTTTACTGCACAAAATCACACGAACGTTTTTTCTAATGCAACATTTAAATCTATCCCGCTTTCGTAAAGCAGTATCATTTTTAAACAAATTTCTGGTTGTGTGATTTTCGAAATAGGGTAAGTGACTCCTAGTTTCTAATAATTGTTGAGAAACTGCTACAAAATTTCGCCGATTAGATAATATTCTTTGAGGAAAACATTGACGGTACATCCTTCTTGCCGCACTTGAATTACGACGACTTTCTCCATAAATTAATAACAAATGATATTCCTAAACTGTGAATGACTTTGTAAGTTTCTTATCGAATACCCTGTACTGAACTGTCATCCGCTCAGCAGCAGTCCTATGGACAGAGAGCTTGAACTCAGCTGACATGTCGTCATTGTTCCTGCAATAACTTCTATGTGCAAAATATAAAATTTTTCAGTAGGAAGAAAAAACACATTTATTCATCCTATGGCAGCCGTACATAGGAGACTGTGAATTCTTACATTTTCGAAACAAAGAAATATAATTACATACAGGAGATTTTATTGTTTGCTGTATCACTATTTAAGGTATTCAATAGAGCAAAAATCTGAAAATCGATAAATGTCACATAGGAGTTATTGCAGGAACAACGACGACGTACTGTACGTACGTCTGTGCAGAGTACTGCCTGCTAAACGTTGCCACGTCTCTCACGCCAGAATATTAACAAATTTAAGCATGCTAGGTAGTGTTTTAGTGAATTTCGAAAGGTAAATTTTTATTTCTGGCAGCGAATACTGGCTGGAAGAAAATTAAAAATTTTGGAACACACGTAAAGAGGGGATTACTCAATAAGTTGCGTAGTGTGCTTGGAGAGAGTAATGGCATTTTTATTACGAGTATCACATGAAATGGTTCTTATTATTCTTTTCTGTAAAATAAAAATTCTGTTTATCAGATACTGATCTGCTGCACCCAAAGAAATTATATTGTATTTAATCCTGAAATTATGGTCTTGTAGTGACTGAGGATTACTTTGTAGACCACAGGTCCCTATTCGAAAAATGTTATATTTCGATCACTCTATAAGCTCCTTCAATTTGAGCACAACCTTGTGAACCATTCTGTATTTTACTTAACAACTCTTTTAACTTTTTAAATTATTGTATGTCGAAATTCAACACGAACGAGAAATTACCGGAAAATTTTACCTGTATCCTCCTATCAAGAACAGCATCCTTTTCTTCTTCTACTACTGGCATGCAGCTCTTAAAGTTTAGTTAATGCATCCTTAACGATGACAGCCCATTCCTCTCTATTTTCTGCCTTCTTCCTCCATCTTGTAACTCCCATCCTTCGCAAGTCCTCCTCCAAACAGTCCAACCACCTTAACCTCGGCCTTCCTCTGTATCTTCTTCCTCCTGGACTTCCATCAAAAATCTTTTTACTCGTTCTATCACCTCCATTATGATCATATATCCAGCCCATTCTATTACAGCATCCTTTTGCCGTAAATCTACGAAATGTGACCCACAGTTTTTCTTTCCTTCCGGAAGAAGATTTGCTAAAGATTTGATCGTCCTTTAATTCCTTCGTCCTCGAAAAAATTTGAACTCACGAACCTCAAATTCAGCGACTATCTTGGTAACCGCGAGTCCATCGAGGACGATTATTCCATCATCTCTGAGGGATTTCATTAGTGATCATTTTAGGCAGACCTATTGTAATTGTATTCAGTCTCTCTGCTTGCAAATGACAGCTTTCTTTATTGTTCTTTTTTTTTTTTGCGTGTAAATACTTGATTCGCTTGATGACTCCTTTGTGCGTGTGAATACAAACTCCCTTGACGATTGTTATTTTGTGCGTCTAAATACCGCCTTTCTTCATGGTTCTTTATTTTTTTAGTGTGACAGCTTTCTTGACGACCCCTTAATCTGTGCATATAAATGCCAGCTTCCTACAGTAGATTCTTCTCTATTGTTAAGCCTTGGTTTTTCTGAACCGACGCATGCGACTTGCGAAGTGCGAGTCCCGCCTCGCACAAATCCGGACTACACGAGAGATAGTGAGTGGTTTCTATAACTGTGAGATGCGAGGTCTGCACACCTCGCAGCCATAGAAACCACTCACTATCTCACGTGTAGTCCGGATTTGTGCGAGGCGGGCCTCGCACTCCGTACGTCGCATGCGTCGGTTTAGAAAAACCTAGGCTTTAATGATAAGTTGCTGTTCTCGAATTTCATGATATCATTTCCTGTTGATTCTTTAACATCTTGACACGCATTAAAATTCTATTTCTGTAGATTTATTTATTTTCTCCCAGTGTCTAGCAGTCTGAACAAAAAACAAAGAAGATATTACCAACTCTTTACATAAAATCTCATTTCAATCTCAGATCTACTTCAGTTCGCAATGTTCGATTCATTTTTACACAGAGAGGTTGGAATATACAGATACTGTATGTCTCACATGTAATGTTTGTTTTGGAGAAAAATTTTATTTACAGTGTGTTGTGATAAGAAATTAATGTAATCTTCAGGGTCAGTAAAAGCTATTATATTCTACGGTTTTGAACTACCGTTCAGTGAGGTTTGTTATTCCGCGAAGGTAGTCCAGTGGCGAAGCTCTTAAGGAGAGTCTATAGGTAGCCTACATCGAATTTTGACAAAAAAAATGAAATTTTGGTTTTTATCGTTTTTCGCTAGTTTA
Source organism: Periplaneta americana (assembly GCF_040183065.1). Taxonomy (NCBI): domain Eukaryota; kingdom Metazoa; phylum Arthropoda; class Insecta; order Blattodea; family Blattidae; genus Periplaneta; species Periplaneta americana. The sequence continues at coordinate 183,813,617 of NC_091117.1, read as the reverse complement.
ATGTGTGTAAAATGAGAATATATGATATATATGATATGATATATGATATATTTGATGTCAACATTTACAACCATGTAATGTGGACCTCACAATTTTTGTATCCGGTGCCATAATTACATTCGTTACAGATATCCTTTTGTAGACGCTCTTAAACTTGACTTTCGACCAGTATTTCGATCAGTATTCTCCCTTTAAATCCTAACAACTTAATTTAGATCATTCAAAATTTACACTTTTACGACTCTGTTCTTGCTTTTCAGTACACTTATATCGTACACACTCTGTTTCAATAATACTTGATACTAAAACGTACTATACCATTGTCCAATAAGTTCGTTATTATGTCTGATTCTTGTGTACATTCCATTTTCAGATCTCACTGGTTTTCTGTATATTATACTTCACTATCCTAGTTAGCCTCCCCCGCCATATTCCTCACCTATTTTCATTACTTCTATCGTTTTACTTAATTCCTATTACACTATTCTAGTTCATTCACAATTGGCACTTTATCACTCTGATCTTGATTTTCAGTTCACTTAGACTATATCGAGGACACCCTGTTTCTAATAATACTTGTTACTAAAACATATTACACCTTGTCGATATGCTCGATTTTTGTCTGTTTCATGCGTACCTTTCCTAATCCGATCTCACTAATTTCCTACATAATATACTTCGCCATCCTCGCTAGCCTCCTCCACCATACAGAACTCTTTATCTATTTTCATTAACTCATTCGTCTTATCTACTTACAATTTAACTTCCTCTTCCACTCCTATATTTCATCTATCACTTTCTTTACTAAGTCCTTAGCCGTCTCTGCCTTAGCCGTCTCTGGACCAGAAACATCCACTTCACCATTTTCTGTTATACACTCGTCATTCTTTTTCTTCACTCCACTTCTCACCATTTCAGCTTTTGCACTCACAGAAACACTTTCACTTCTCCTCTCGGCACTGACCTTCCTTCCCACTACTCTGGTTAAATCACATAAAATGAGAATATGATTTTTATTTCTTATAATTGTCAGCTTTTAGCCCTATCTTCAGCAAAAATATTGTAGTAATTCTTAATGCAAAAAACGTTATCAATGAAAACTTTTTTCTCATCAACCGCTCAATGGAATTTTAAATTCATTTAGTCGGTTGTATACAGAAAAGTGTGTTACATATGTCCTATTTTTTCTACATTTGTATCTTTTATCACTTCTGGGAAAAGTGCACCCAAAATTGAGGAATGTAACATTGCAAGACATGGAAATTTTGACATCATTTTTTTTTTTGCACTTTCTTATTTTTTGTGACATCGGTGCACTTTTCTCAGAAACTATTGTACCCAGAAGGTTGAAATTAATATACAATATCAATGTGATGGCATTTTAAACAGTAGGTTAAGAAAATTAAGTTCATTTCTATCTTCAGCAAAAATAAAAAATAATTTGCAATCCTTCTTAAAAGGGGAGTCTATACTGCCATCCCATCAATGTAAAGCAGCGTAATAAAAGATAAAGACCGTAATTTTAGCTTGTTACATACAATAATACTTGAAGAATAACCCCTAAAAATTTCAAATGTGTATCTTATGTAAGTCCTGAGAAAAGTGCACCTAAATTAGATGAAATTTACATTGCTGGGATAGGCAGTACAGACTCCCCTTGCAAAAAACGTTATGTTATCGATTAATTTTTTTGCCAAGCTCTCAGTGGAATTTTAAATTTATTTAACCGGTTATATACATAAAGGTACGTTACATATTCCCTATTTTTTCTATAGTTGTATCTTTTATAACTTCTGGGAAATGTGTACTCAAAATTGAGGAATTCAACATTGTAAGATATGGAAGTACAGACTCCCCTTAAGAGCATTTTTGAGTTTGTCCGATAAGCAAGTTACAATATAAATATAATAGAGTTTGAATAGGTCGTCAATGCTTATCTGTTTTATATAAAATATTATAATTTATTAATTTATTACATGAACGTTTTCGGCACTTGTGTGTGCCATCTTCAGATGTTAGAAAAGATACTACATGTTAACACTGCCAAAATGGATACACTTAATGTTGACATAACCATTATATGTGTGCATAAAAAGCTTATAGCTATATACCCATTGTCGGTTAAAATGATTGTGACATTCCAATCTCGTGCTTATACTCAAATGCTCTAGTTTTATTCACTCGGCCCATTATCCCTTAATGATGTAGTATACATAGTTGATTATTAAACATTGTGAAATGATAAAAGCTTTCTGTTGTGACGATGTCAGATATTCTATCGACAATGGTATAGAAGAAAGTCTGCTTTTATTGCCATGTGGTTGTATTATGTTTAACAATTTCTGAAATAGAAACAAAAAAGTGACTAATGTAAATTTAATTCTGCTAGGGGATTTAAATACTACTTCAGCGCTCAGCACCGGGACTTTTAAATAGCGGGTTGAGGAGTTAAAATACTCTTAAACCGTAAACGTGACACAAACATTACGCAAAATATTTGTTAAAACAGAGAACTCTAATTTAAAGACGTTTATAAAATGTGATCAAAAATGATCATGTTGAATTATTATCTCTGATCAATTTAAGCGCAAAGAAACAAAATAGTAGAGATCATTTCCATTCATACTATGCTAAGGATTCGACCCTTAAAATGACAGTCACTGTATACATTCCACTTTGTTTACACCGTGCTCAATCTTAAATTTCGTTCGACACATTAGAGCGATAGACAGACTCTGCTGCTAACAACATAATGATGTACGTACATCCAGGACAAGTAGGCAGCAATAACGACCACAACAGACACAAACTTTCTCCTTTATGCGTGCTGTAATAACTAATTCCACACCCATCATAAGATTGAATATTCAGTTCCCATCGTGTTCTAATTCTACGTCACTTGAAAGTATGTAGCGTATGCATGTTGACGCGCGACTATAAATCAGCATGTGCCATTTCATCACTTGAATATGCCGCTTATGTTTTCAGTAAATGAGCTGTGTATAAATTATGTCCGAAGGCATCACTGACTGTTTCGAGAGTTACGAAAGTTTTTAGACTATAGCGGCCAAACGAGAGGTCGAAGGCCAGGCCGACCTGCGTAGAGGTTTTCACACGCTCTCGATTACATCGAGGGTCAGCGAACGAACTATACGCAGCGGGCCCAGTTCAGTATACAGACAATGCAGTCGAATGCTGTATCTTCAGTTGGTTATTTAATGGCGTTCCATTGTTATGAAGTTTAGTATCAGTGAAATTAGTGATAGTGATGACGAGATGAGACCGAGAATATATCAAGATTACCTAACATTCGCCTCGAAAAACCCACAAACAGATAATCAGCACAAGGGAGAATCGAACCACGCCCAAGCGCAGCTCCGAAACAGCAGATAAACGTATTGTCGCCTGAACCACGCAGCTGGCTCTACGCTGTTCTAGAGGAGCGTTAGTGGAGGCGTGCACTTGACGATATGTAAAAATAAAACGCGTGGTTTTCTATAATAATAGTACTCACTTACAAATGGCTTTTAAGGAGCTCGAAGGTTCATTGCCGCCCTCACATAAGCCCGACATCGGCCCCTATCCCAAGCAAGATTAATTCAGTCTCTATCATCATATCCCACATTCCTCAAATTCATTTTTATATTATCCTCCCATCTCCGTCTCGGCGTCCACAAAGGTCTTTTTCCCTCCGGCTTCCCAACTAACACTCTATATGCATTTCTGGATTCGCCCATACAAGCTACATACCCTGCCCATCTCAAACGTCTGTATTTAATGTTCCTAATTAGGTCAGGTGAAGAATACAATGCGTTCAGTTCTGCTTTGTGTAACTTTCTCCATTCTCCTGTAACTTCATCCCTCTTAGCCCCAAATATTTTCCTAACTGGACTTCTACAGATGGATTGACACACAACCAGATAGATTACATCTTGAAAGATAAACGAAGACCTACTAGTATAGTAGACATTCGAACTTTCTGGGAGAAAAACTGTAATTCTGACCATTATTTGGTCATTGGAGAACTAAGAGAAAGACTATCAGTAGTCTAGCGAGTAGAGCAACAAGTTAATATTAGAAGATTCAACGATATCGCACCATATATCCTTAAGTACTAAATACAATAACTTTTCAGTGATAAATTCGACCATTTTTACTTCTTATACCACATTGTCAGTTAAAAGTCGATATCACGAGATTTCGAAGGTTGAATCCATCTTTTTCTTCATGTAAAAATGAATGTAGGTAAGGGATACCACTCGGCGCTTAATATAAAGGCTAGGTGAGAAGTAAGGAACAGAAATACGAGTGGCTAACCGAAGCCAGTCAAGCCATCTACGAACGATACTCATTCATAATGCTCTGACGTTGCCTCATTCAAGCTCAGCGCGTCCTGGCTGGATAGACACTTTATTTTTATTGCGCTCCTAAAGTATAAAATGTACAAGTTATAGGCCTAGAGGTGTTTTGTCAACTAGATATGAAAATTCTGATGCTCTCTCTTCTAGCCCTAAAGTTTAGTTAGTAATCGCTGATGAGCTATACGAGAGTTTTCACTTTTGTAAGCAGAAAACATTTCTGTGAGGTTTGAGTTCTCAGAACGAAATAGTAAAGTGCTGAGTATAACTGCCTTTATTAGTTTACAGTATATTTGTGGTATATAGACTAGCCATTTGAGTAATAAATTTTAGTTATTATTTACCATGAATCTGCACAATCGTCGCTCGTTAAACGGCTAACGCTATGTTGTATGTGGATGAGTATGTACTTATTCACACTGCAAATGGGTAAATACCCGGTGGCAGTGGTAACTAATTATACTCAGTAATATTAAATTATAATTAATAATATAGTAATAGTAATAATAATAATAATAATAATAATAATAATAGTAATAGTATAATAATATTAACAAGGAGCATCCTAAATTAAAAGAAGCACGATTACTTAAAATAACATTTAAAGTAGCCCTAAATCTAATTTACATCTTAACCCTAAGTTCGAACTTAAACCCACGATTATATATGATATGTTCATACATGCACAAGTAGGCCTACCTTTCAGCACTACACTCATTTCGCTCTCAACTCACTGCACTGGAACTAAGACACATTTCACTGACACTATCCTGATTTCCTAACACTTCAAAAACATTTCACTGTTCAAATAATTTGCACTACCACTATAAACTATAAAACTTCACTGACACAAACACACTTCACTGACACACACACTTCTTCACTGATACAACACTTCAAATAACAAAACATCAATTACATCCTTATTATTCCGTAGAATCGTACTTACTATATTAACCTCAAAATCTCTAGCCTAGACCCTATTGCAAGCTACTGTTGACGTCAACTATCTAACCAAGTTTTACAGTGGACAAATGCTACCTTATCTACTATACATATACACTGGATTATAAACTTTATTATAGTTACTTTCGAAAGAAACTTGGAATCTTTAAAAATGTATTGTCAAGCTACAGTGTTTATTTTTATTGCCCTCTTGCTTGACAATACGTACACAGACAATGAACACAGATTCTACACCAGAAGAGTACTGCTTGGGTTTCAGGTCAGTTAATCCTATTAATTCTGGCACACAGTATTTGGTTAATCGCTGTGGACATTTTAAGATGCTTTATAGCATAACAACCGTATTTACCGCCTATTGTTTGTTAACATTGTTCATGACTTGGTGTGACGTCATTTCTATTCATTTAAAGAGTTGCAGACGCCTCGCGACTACGTGGGGCAGAGTTCCTTAACATCAATTTTACGCTTACGTGCCCTGCATATGGATACTACTGTTTACGTCATTTGTATAGTAATTTTAAGAATAGCAATTAATATGCTCGAAGTAGTATAACGCGGACCACACAAATGCATGATCAAAAATATAACTAAAAAAGGAATAGGCCTATTGCAATAGAAGGAAATGGTTGTCTCTGAGATTTCTTGAGACTTGACTTCATACTATGGTAAGAAGTTGTTAGCACCGGCGTAGCTCAGTCGGGTAAGGCGCTTGCCTGCCGATCCAGAGTTGTGCTCGGTCGCGGGTTCGATTTTACTTGGGCTAATTACCTAGTTGGCTTTTTTTCGAGGTTTTTCCCAACCGTAAGGCAAATATCAGGCAATCCATGGCCAATCCTCGGCCTCATCTCGCTATCACCAATTTCATCGACACTAAAATAACCTCGTAGTTGATACAGCGTCGTTAAATAACTAAGTTAAAAAAATATGTTGATTGTTAATATCACAGGTGCTAGTAATGGTTTACGAAAAAAATTTCAAAATGAATTAGGGCCAGGAAATCGGGCAAAATGTCTTTTCTATCTGGGTAGATAATACGTTAGGGTGCTATTCATAGACATTTCGCTAGCCCGCGCTACGAGCGTGCTAAACTAGCCCCGGCTATCGACTGGTTACTTGTACAGGATTCATATCATATCATATCATATCATATCATATCATATCATATCATATCATATCATATCATATCATATCATATCGCTAACACTGGTTTATGAATACGAAAAACGTTAGTTCGCTGATCATACACCGGAAATAGGCGCTATGAATGTCTATGAATACGGCCCTTTGAGTTTAATACAGGAAAACATGTTTCCGCACATTTCGAGATAATAGGGGCAGTTTATATTTTGACTTTTTTTGTTGCCTATTTTAGCTTCCATTGCTTACTCTAAGGTTTAATACCTTATTTTGCTTTTTTTTTTTTTTTTTTTTTTTTTGCATTTGTTGGATATTTTCTGCTATTATGTATATGTTAAATAATCAGTGTGTCGAAGGGCAGGTCTTTTGCTGCAAACCCAGCTTTCTTCAACTTTTCCTTCCCTCTTAACCACCTTCCTCTGACTCTCCGCATATCATCCATTAATATCGTCTATCACCTGACATCTTCTTCTGCCCTAAACCTTTCTCCCTGTTCACCATTCTTTCCAATGCATCCTTCAGTACACAGTTCGTTCTTAGCCAGTGACCCAGCCAATTCCTTTTTCTCTTCTTGAACAGTTTTAGCATTATTCTTTCAAATAATACATTAAATGGCGATTTTACTCGTGTTAATTATGTAAGCATGTGCGGCTTACAGCTGTTTCGGTGCTACTTGACACCATCCTCATAGCCTTCTGTGTCTCGGCGTCATCTCAACTTCGCTGCCTGTGGTGTGGGTGCGTTCGTGTGATGAAGAGTTGAGTCAAATAGTGTGTGTGTTCTGAAATTGATCTGTGTGTTGAGAATTTGATTAAACACTAAAACACACCCTAATCAAATTATCAACACACAGATCAATTTCAGAACACACACACTATTTGACTCAACTCTTCATCACACGAACGCACCCACACAACAGGCAGCGAAGTTGAGATGACGCCGAGACACAGAAGGCACTTGACACCATCCGCAGAGGATGGTGTCAAGTAGCACCGAAACAGCTGTAAGCCGCACATGCTTACACAATTAACACGAGTAAAATCGCCATTTAATCAATTATTTATATTCAAGTGTTAAAAGTAGTGTACGAAAGATTCAACTTGGACGTATATCAATTTCATTTATGTTGTTGGAATAATGTATTTCCTGTCATAATTGCGTTTTTTATAGAAATTCGCCAAAGATTCTCCTCTGTCACTTCTTTCTCCCAATCCATATTTTCAACTGTTTTTAAATGTTGCCCTTCTCCTACTACTTCGTTCCAGTCGCCCATTTGGATTACGCATGCTCCCTTCTTCTCCTTCTCAATTACCTCATATCTTGCCATAGATTTCTTCCACTTCATCTGCTAATCCACTAAACTTGCACTAGCACTAAGTCTATTTTATTCGATAGTAGTCCTACCATTGTCATCTGATCATCTATATAATGCACTGATATCACTTTATCTTTCACACGTGGTTCCAGTAATACACCTATACCATGGCTACTTTAGCACTTACCATCTGAATAAAACAACTAAATTCATCACTCACTTATTCACCACTATTTTCTTACCTCAATTCTTATATTCCCATCACATCCATATTATTCCTCTGAATTGATTCCACTTTGTTTTTCATATGAAGAAATTATCACATTTATAAAACACACTTGAGATTATTCTATTCTTTTGGACTCTCTGAATAAACGTTTTAAATCTGTCCCATTTTCCGTCAAATTCTCAGTGTGACAGCCCGTATTCTTCTCCAGTCAGTAGTAAATTTACATCGTAGTTTGCTAATCATTTAATCATAATAGTCATTTGGTAGATGCTGTCGGTGCTTCTTATGTGCGAGAAGCGATTGAAGGTTCATTCAATATTGTCTACAGTTTTAATAGTGTGACATTATTATTAATATGTAAGTTTACGATAATGTTGTGGAAAATTTGATAATGTTGTGTTTGAAGATTGGCAATGCTGAGCCTT